>NC_043008.1:37000889-37025889 GCF_006345805.1 Octopus sinensis
GGTGCCAGGGGAGGCTGGCAGCAGCCATGATTGGTTGGTGCCTTTTGCGTGCCACCGGCACAGAAGCCAGTCAAGGTGGCACTGAATATTGCCACAGTTGGCCTAAACACCCACTTGAAAAACTCTGATGACTGGATGTAAAAACTTGTCTTAAAGCATGAAAACAAGTAAACACCATACTCATTAACAAAACAGGCAAAGAAATATCTAAGTGAATTCCAAATACAGCAAATCCCAGAATTAGACATGCTAGAAACAAACACAGAAAAGGCCAAGCATATGAAAACCCATACTAAAACTGCTGCCTTAGATATTCTTATTGATAAATGGCAAGAAAAACCTCTCAATGGAAAATACCCAAAGAGAGCTAATAGTGCTGATGTTGACAAAGCCCTTACCCCTGACTTAAAATTAGAGGCAGAAGAGTTTATCATAGTAGCTCACATACAAGAAGTTACCAGGGCAACAGTTTAAAGAACAGCAGTAGCCCAACATGTCATTTATGTAAACAGCAAAATGAAACCATTGATCATGTTGTCTCCATGTACAGTTTTCTTGCATCCACAGAGTATCTCAACAGGCATGATAGAGCAGTACAATATATTCACTGGGTATTTGCAAAGATGTGGACCTGCCACATGATAAAAACTGGTAGGAACACAAACCACTGCCAGTGCTTGAAAATGATGACATCTCACTCCTTTGGAACTTCATTGTTCAAATTGAGAGAAAGATAGACACAGATAGGCCAAACATTATATTGAAGGATTTTAGACAAAAATCATGCCTCCTCATTGATATGACTGTCCCAATCGACATAAATGTATCTGTCAAGGCCTACCAAAAACTGAGCAAGTATAAAGATCTTGAAATAGAAATTGGCAAAATGTGAAACCTCAAGACTAAAACGGTACCTGTTGTTATGGGTGCCCTGGGAATGATAGCAAAAGAGGCTGATTGCTACCTAGTTCAGATACCAGGAAATCCAGAAATGGAAGAAATTCAAAAAATAGTGCTCATGGGAACTACCCATATCCTACATAAAATATTGTCTATGGAATCCCCAAAATACTTTAATCTGTAAACAGTGCCAAAATACTTTTAAATGTACATAATAGCAAACGCCTCGTACTGTCATTTTAACATCAGACTATCATCTTATTATCAAATTACTTTTAAAACAAACTTCTTATTTATTTATAGTTTGACAGACATTCTCTAGAATAATACTCTGTGCAAAACGAAATATATGGCATCCTAGTCATAACACCAACATGAACTTCTAACTTGTTGTCTCTTGAGATCTGTGGATGAGACTTGGAGTCAACTTGTACAAATACAGTGTAAAAACTAAACATATAATAATAATATAAAATAATAATAATAATAATAATAATAATAATAATAATAATAATAATAATGATAATAATAGAAGAGCAGTACATCACACGTATTGAGAAGAGCAGTACATCACACGTATTGAGAAGAGCATTGTCGATGTGAGAACTGTTGCTGCTCATGTATTTTAATTTAACTTAAAAAAATTTAAAAAAATAAAAAAAATGAACGAACTATTGAGTTTGGTTTAATGGCCTACCAATGTATACTATGAGTTTCTTTGCCCTAGGAGTTGGGAAGACACTCGGCAAGAAATGGAAGCAAATTTGAAAGAAGAAAAAAAAAGTAATAATAATAATAATAATGATAATGATAATAATAATAATAATAATAATAATGATAATAACAACAATAATAATGACAGCAGCTGCACATGTTCTTCACTTCTCTGACCAGTCACAGCCTAAGACAGAAATACTAATACAACCCAGCAGAACAACTGAAAAATAACTCTCAAAAACCGGCACATCTACAATCTCTTGGGGATTTTAAATTTCTCTCAAAATAAGTTTAAAACTTACATATCCACTGTTTTCTCTGGATGAACACACAAACGATCATCTTTAAAGATTTTAAAACTTTAATATCTACAACTTCTCTGAATACCTATCCTTTTCTTTCTCCCTGAATATCTGAAAATGTAAACATCCTTTTTATTGCAAGAACACTACAGTTTTCTCTGGTCAGATATACAAATGATCATCTTCAGAAAATTTAAAAGCTTTAATATCTACAATTTTCCCTGAAAATTTTACTCATTTGCATGATAAAAATTACGGAAATAAGTACCTGCTAATATATACAAATTGTGCAATTACAAAAACTGTAAACCACAGCAAAACCTATAAGAAGAAAAGGAAAATTCAAAAAATTCAAAAATCCAATGATGTAAATATCAGTGTGTGTGTGCATGTATATATATATAATTTTTTCTATCAGTAATTAAAACAGAACAAGGTGAATTGGTTCTTTAAAAGGTCAAAGGTCAGTGCTCTCATTGATTGCTAGTTGTAGTAAACACATTTGACCTCTGCTGACTGCAAGAGTGTGGGGCTTCTTTTGTTCCTTGATCGCACAGGAATGCAAAACCCCCATTGTTGCTCTCCTTTTTACAGACCAATTGTAATTTGATCCATTCACCAAACTGCCTTCCTTCCTCCTATTATCAGCTTCAAACTTCACATATTTTGGATTATCTCAAGTGCAAGACAAATGTTGAAACTAGACATTTAACAATACCACACAGTAGTAGGAGCAGAGATTGCAGATTTAACTAAATAACGGTTATACTGTTGCCTTGACTTCAAAGGTTAGTCACAACGGTACAGATCAAGACACTAGCGATGAACAATGCTGTAATGGCAAGATTAAAGTAACTGTAATGGTATTAATGGCGGAATTAACAATAGTGGCAGAGATAGCAACCATCTCTACATCTGTCACACAGAGCTCAATGTTTGTAATTTCAATGTAGCACAAATATGTCTTATTAAACAAAAGGAAAACTACAACAGAACACCAAATCGCTTGTCCTATGGTTAACCTGGAAGTACGTCCCCCAGGTGAGATCCGGCGTGGGGTCGAAAAGTCACCCACTGGCACAAACTCTTATCTGAATATGAACCTGGATGGTCACTTGAATGGGAACTGCCCCAACTCAAGCCCTCCAAGTCCACCACAGAAAGAAAAATTTAAGAGTATCAAATGGAGCCGAGAAGAGTATACAGAAGTTATATATACCTATTTTATTGTACATTAGGTAGACCATCTGAAGAGAAATACTCTGCACACTCTTATGAAATATGGAGAACTCAAAATCAAAGCAGCCGACTCTATTTGGATGAAAACAAGTTAGCAAATGTTAGGAGGGATATCTTCAGAAAGAAACGACTCACAGATAATGAAATAACCATGACAAAGCATGCAATGGAAAATGACCAAAATATAAGACAGAAAGGAAATGAAGAACCAGACAAAGAGAGCAACACTTCAATTGAAAGACTGCCATCTGACCAGAACATGCAAACATCTGAAGAAATAATTTGTAAGGAACCTGATAAAGATAGTGAGAAAAGTGGTAAAGAAGCAAAATTTGAAGAACACAGAGAGTCAATGACAGAAATGAAGCAGAAAATCCTGAATAAGCTTGAAGCTGTAAGACATGCCAATATGCATGATAGAGAACCACTTCATAAACTCTCAAATACAATCCAGAATAAAAAACAAGTTAAAATTGGAAACTATGTAACAAAAAATAATTATACAAGAACTAATGCCAGATCTCACTGAATTAAATGAAATATTTACACAGCTGCTAAGACAATTGAAACCAGCTGTAAGGAAATAATTTCCTTACAAATAATTTCTGTATGCCTCAGAAAAAGCAAAGAGATACAAACCTGAGAAGAATTCCAAACTGGAAAAGAAAAATTGGAAAAGAAATGATGAGATGTGAAATATCGATATTGAATGAACTAACCTGTGGAAATGATGTAATATCCAGAAAAGGAGAAAGATGAAGTGATAACATAGATTTTCAACAAAAGAAACACTGCAACAAAAGGTTCAAGCAAAAGCTCAAAGAATACAAAGATTTGAGAAAAGAAACAAGTTTTGGAAGCAAAATAAGCTGTTCACATCCAATGTGAAAGTATTCTACAGAGAAATAGGGAAGGAGAAAATAACTGTTGAAGACCTTCCTCCAATAGAAATCTTGTACTGATATTAACCCTCTTCTGCCTTCCTTTCTAGGCAAGTATAATCTTGTTATTCCTACCCTTGGGTGGAGTCCTCCATTCATATTGAATTCCTTCCTAGTTCTTCTGTCTAGCTTCACTAATTCAGTTTTTGTCTCATCTACAAAAGCTGTTGAGTATCTAAGTAATGATGCTACCCAAGTATTTGCAGCCTTCACTAGATTTGGACCATTTAGTTTTGACTTCATTAGCTTCCTCACCCTTCTGATGTACTCCTCACTTTTCGGTTTCATTTCTATCATTAGTACTCTGTCAGATTCTAATTGTCCTGGATACTTATAACTCTCTCCTTCTTTTAATGATTTTAATATCTGACTATCTGGTAATTGGATGCCTTCTCTGTTGACTACCTGTCCCCTTTTCATGACTGATATTGTACACTTATCTATGCCAAATTCCATGCCCATAGCTTTGCTGAAGAGTTTTACAGTCTGTATTAAGGAATCTATCTCATTTTCATTCTTACTAAAATGCTTCAGATCATTCATGTAGAGCAAATAGTTAATTTTTTCCTTACTATTTCTGAATTGATACCCTGCTTTTGCCTTCCTTCTTAATACCAAACTGACAGAGATCAAGCACAAGACAAATATTAAAGGGGACAACGAGTCCCCTTGGAAAATTCTTCTTTTGATATCAACTTACCCCAAGAGTGCCTCATCTGAGTATAGAACTTCTTTATATTTCTTCATGCTTAAGCTAATTAATTCTCTAATGTTGTCTGCTAGACTGAGGACCCTCAAACATTCACTTATCCATGAGTGTGGGATCAAGTCATAGGCTTTCCTATAATCTATCCATGTCATTGTTAGATTTTTCCTTCTAGCTTTTATTTCATTTAGAACTGCTTTGTCTATATATAACAGATCGTGCATTCCTATAGCCTTCTTGCAGCAAACGTTTTGTTCTTCTGGCACTAAATCCTGATTGTCAAGGTACTCATAAATGCTTTCTGAAAGCATTCCTGTTAACAGCTTCCACACTAATAGAAAGCAAGTGATTGGTCTATAATTGCTAGCTGTATTACCCTTGTACTTATCTGGAACCCTCATCATCTCAACCGAAGGAGTGCAAAACACCTATATATTCACACATGACATACAATGCTCATATCTATTTATGCATCTATTCATTTCTGTTTCTATGTGTGTGTGTCTGTGTGTGTGTAAATATATATATATATATATAATCAAAATAAGCAACAAAGATATCCAGAGGTAATGCAGTACGATCATATCATGCGACTCCATTTAATTGAACAATGCAATCATTGCATCAATTTAAAATGTAGAGCAATCTTCAGCTGCATTGCTCTACATTTTAAATTGATGTAATGTTTGCTTTGTTCAATTAAATGGAGTCGCATGAAACGATCGTAGTGCATTACCTCTGAATATTCTTGTTGCTTATTTTGATTATAATCACCTTATTTTAAATTATATGGATTATACCATACTAAATTGTGGTGCCTCAACTTAAGTACCATATTCATCTGAATCTAAATTTTACTGAACTTATATATGCACATACATACATATATATGTATGTATGTATATATATATATATATATATATATATGTATATATATGTATATATAAATATATATATATATATATACACACACATACACACACAGAGACTCACGCAAACATACACATACAAACAGTACAAATACACATGCACACACCTATACAATATCTCCGAAGAACAGTGGTTGTTTGAAATGACTTGTGGACTTACACAGCTTGATCACTTCGGTTGCTAAGTTTACAGAAACTTTTTGCAGATTCGTATTTCCTGCTGTATGCTAGAACGGTTTGCACTGGAGGATGGCAAACTGCCATGGAACACTTGTTTTTATTGAATGGGCTTGCAGGTAGATCTGATGTACAGATAGAGGTGGTAGTCAGCTTGGGAAAAATCAAAATATGGTCAATCATAATTGTGTTATATCTAGGTTTTAATATGTATGTGTCTATGTGGTTGTGTTGCTGTGTGTGTGTGGGGCGGGGTATGTACATATTTGTGGATATGTATGAATATTGCATGTGTATGTACTTACACACATGTATGTATATATATGTATGTATTTATGTATATATATATATATATATATATATATATATACACACACACACATAACACACACATTATATTTTTGCATGTATAAATAAGAATACAAGCCTGTATGTATGTGTAAAAAATATATTTATACATATATGCATACATAAATACATACATACATACATACATACATACATACATACATACATACATACATACATAAACACACACATATATTTATATATGTTCCATATATAACTTACTGTGGGATATTCTGTTCATCACATCAAATATCAAATGGTGATCACAATAATTTTTGCACTTTTGCACTTCATGACACTGTCACTCCCTACACCCTATATATGTGTGTGTGTGGGTGAGTGTGTATATATGTGTGTGTGTATATATATATATAAATATATACATATATATATACATATATACATATATATATACATATATACATCTATATGTGTGTGTGTGTGTGTATATATATACTCTCAGGGAATATTTTTCCAAAACTTTAACTCACATCAAAGCAACATTTTTCATTTTCCGCATCTCACTGTTTCCCTGTGAAGTTACAACACCAAGCCAGAAGGAGCAGACAGCAACTTTTAAGTGCACAGCACATTTTTCCCTTTCATCTGCTCTCTGAGTGTGATTTGCTCTTCACTTTCTGCTCCAGCATTCATTTCTCACGACTGTGCTATGTTTGTATTGAGGGATCCTCTGCTTCTTTTCAGAATACCATTTATCAAGAAACAAGTATCCTGGTTTTAGAACAGGTGTATAATATATTTGTGGAGGTGCATGGCTTAGTGGTTAGGGTGTCAGTATCATGATCGTAAGATTGTGGTTTCGATTCCTGGACTGAGCGACGCGTTGTGTTCTTGAGCATAACACTTCATTTCACGTTGCTCCAGTCCACTCAGCTGGCAAAAATGAGTAACACTGCAATGGACTGGTGTCCTGTCCAGCTGGGGAACACCTATGCCATTGAAACCAGGAAACCGGTTCCATGAGCCTGGCTAGGCTTTAAAAGGGCACGTTTATTTGTGGAGGTGCGTGGCTTAGTGGTTAGGGTGTCAGTATCATGATCATAAGATTGTGGTTTCGATTCCTGGACTGGGCGACGTGTTGTGTTCTTGAGCAAAACACTTCATTTCACATTGCTCCAGTCCACTCAGCTGGCAATAAGGAGTAACGCTGCGATGGACTGGTGTCCCATCCAGCTGGGGAACACATATGCCATTGAAACCGGGAAACTGCACCCATGAGCCTGGCTAGGCTTTAAAAGAGGGCGCATAATATATTTGCGTGTTAATAAGAGGTCTCCGAGAGTTGGCACTAAAACACTGTCAGAAAAATTATTCAACTTATGTCAGCTTGAAGAATGGATGCGAAATGACAGTGATAATGATAGTGATGGTGGCAGTGGTGTTGTTGGTAGTAATTCTCCTCTCGCTTCATTTTCTTCTTATCAACACTTTACCAATGATATATACCAATGACATATACCAATGACATACCCCAATATCATACCCTAATATCATTTAGCTTCATATGACTTTCTCTATTTTAAACTCCTCCAAGAACTATACTAAAAGCAGTCAGAGTTTTGCAGTAGCACTCTACTTTCCAACTTTCACAACAACCTTTAAAAAGAATCCTAACCACATTTGTTAGAAAGTGTTAACCTACTTTACCATTTCCTTCATTTTTTATTAATGGAATTGCATCCACTTGGAGTGGCCTAAGAACCTTGATGAAATTAATAGCTAAGATGGGTTTTAATACAAACAGTATTAAATAGATTATATTTGCCAACAACAATTTGAGGGAAAAGCAAAAAAATGTTTGTGAGTGCCCCTGAGGGTGATTGACCCTCACACCTTTCCCTTCCTTACCTGTCAAACCGACTAATGGTTTCATGTTTTCTTGGAAAGCAAGAAATACATGGATTTGTCATTGTTTCTCAGAATTGCATTTTTGTTTACAATATCTGGTGTAAATATTTGCTTTCATGGATGCAAGTATAAACACACATTTAGAAACAGATATATCATAATAATAATGATAACTATATTATATAAATACATGTATGTATGTGTATATATATATATGTGTGTGTGTATATATATATATTTCTATTTATATGCACACACATGTAAATACATACATACATATATATATATATATATTCAAAATGTGACCATGTGTGTACCATTGGCAATTTTTTTTCCTCTGTCTTCCCTTCTCTGGATCTTTCCTTCTCCTATGTTTCCGACGAAGAGCTTCGCTTGAAACTTTGAACCCTCCTTCATTCCTTCTTTCGTGAGCGTCCAATAATACTATATTTGTTCCACGTCTTCGCGTTGTTGTGTTTTTTTGTGCTTTCATGTTTGGTTTAACTTATATTTATATATATATATATATTATATATATATATATTATATATATATATATATATATTATATATATATATATATATATATATTATATAATATCAATATATAGATAGATAGATAGATAGATATATACACACACACAAATATGTGTATATATATGTATATATATCCATATATACATACATATATTTATTTATGTTATACATGCACATATATATATATGCATGTCTGTTTGTAAGTATGTTTATATTTCATCTTCCACCCACCTGTCTTCAAGCTCCACTTAACATGAGCAGTGGCTGTTAACACACAGATTGGTCAACTGAGAGGCGGAAGCCAAAGATGGATAGCTAGATTTTTAAAAAAAGCATTAATAAAGAAGGTAAAGAAGGTTTGCTTATGGAGTTGCAGTCTTGCCTTGATATGTTTATGTATTTACATATGCAGTCAATAATCAGGACTGATTTTCCAAGTTTCATGCTAAATAGAACATTCTTCAGGCATATATATATTCCATCACATGCCAGGGGGAGAAACTAGAAGTAGTTGATAGCTTCCATTACCTATCTGTATATATACATACATACATATACACACACACACACACACACACACACACACATATATATATATATATATATATATATATATATATACATAGGAGAGGAAAAAATAATATGGTAGAATGCTAAATTGAAAGTAAATTGTAATAAAAATGGGTGTATGAAAAATTAAAAATTATTCTAATTTTTAATTTTTCATATACCCATTTTTATTACAATTTACTTTCAATTTAGCATTCTGCTTTATTATTTTTTCGTCTCCTATCATTTCTCCAAGTGCGGTTATCAGAACACCACCATTTACTGATTTGTGTGTATGTGTGTGTGTGTGTACGTGTGTGTGTGTGTGTGTGTATATATATATGAGAAAAATAAGTCAAGGCAGAAAATGCTAAAATAATTTTATCAACCCACAAGAGTGAAAAAGAGAGATAGAGACAGGCAGAAACAAGGAAATAAGGAAAATGCCCCTTGTATTTGAATACTATGTAAATATTCTTTCGAAAAACTTTCCATTTAATTTTTCCAAAATTTAATTGTTTTCCATACTTAGAGTTGAAAAAGTCTCAATGACTGAAACCGATACTAAAATGTTTTTTATGATAAAAATTATTTTAGCATTCTCTACCTTGATTTATTTTCCTTATGCATATCAACTTTTGTGTTCTTTTTCAACCATCTACCTATATATATATATTTCCGTAAACCTGCCTTCGTCTTTTGTCTATTTTCATAAAGCTTCCCGTTATATATATATATATATATACGTAAAAAAGCACTCACTACACTCACAGAGTGGTTGGCATTAGGAAGGGTATCCAGTCGTAGAAACACTGCCAGATCAGACTGGAGCCTGGAGCAGCCTTCTGGCTTCCCAGACCCTGGTCGAATCATCCAACCCATGCTTGCATGGAAAATGGGCGTTAAACGATGATGATATATATATATCATCATCATCATCATCATCGTTTAACGTCCGTTTTCCGCGCTAGCACGGGTTGGACGGTTTCGACCGGGGTCTGGGGAGCTAGGGACTGCCCCAGGCTCCAGTCTAGTCTGGCAGAGTTTCTACAGCTGGATGCCCTTCCTAACGCCAACCACTCCGCGAGTGTAGTGGGTGTTTTTTACGTGCCACCTGCACAGGTGCCAGAGGGGTCTGGCATCGGCCACGTTCGGATGGTGCTTTTTTTATGTGGGGAGGGTGCAGAAATATAGGGGAGCACCAGTGGGGAGGGGTGGTTCAGAGAAATGATGACAGGTTCTAGGCAAGTAGAACGTAGGATATCAAGAGAGGGGTAATGCATGGTGAAATAGCGTATTGAAGAGGGGGGTTCGAAGAGTAGACACCTATTATGGTGGTGGGAGAAGCGACATCCGGTATGGATGGAGCAAAAATATAGAGATATCCGGTATTGGTGGTGGTGGTGGGGGTGGGCAGGGCGGGTGCACCGCGAATACACGATGGTTGATGAATACACAAGAGGCGAGATGGGTAATGGATAAATTAGTTAAAATAATTAGATAGATATAGAAATTAGTTAAAAATAGTTAGATAGATAAGAAAGCATGTATGATTGATGGGGAAGTGAAAATAAATAAATAAGCATTCAACTTATCTGCTAGATGAATGAATGAATGAAAGAGCAGAAGTTTGGGGCTGCGTTTTTTTTAAGTAAAGATTGTCCGGAGGAAGAAGGTGCGAATACACGATGGTTGATGAATACACGAGAGGCGAGATGGGTAATGGATAAATTAGTTAAAATAATTAGATAGATATAGAAATTAGTTAAAAATAGTTAGATAGATAAGAAAGCATGTATGATTGATGGGGAAGTGAAAATAAATAAGTAATATATATATATGTATATAAGAAATTATGTATATATATATTATATATATTATATTATAATATATATATTATATATACACACACACACACATATAATATATAATACACAAAAGCACACACATATAATATATAATACACACAAGCACACACATATATTCATGTAAAAGTTTTCTCTTGAATGGCAGTTGAATTTTGGTGCTCATTTCTATGGAAACGTTTTGTCAATATCCAGCTGGATATATTCATGATAAGATGTCAATAGATGAGTATGTTAAGCAATAAGGCTTATATATACACATGCCCATACTTGTACACATGCATAGGTATCCCTGTACACACACACACATACATGTACACACACGTGCATGCACTCTCACCTGCACACATATATTTTAATAACAGTTTAACTCAGCTGCATATAACTTAAAGATTTGAGTGTGTAGTATGGATCCATCTCATTCAGAAGAATTTATCTAACTGCTACCAAATACATTGAGTGCCACTTTCTTTTGTTTGTCCACCATTATAATTATACTCATCCAAGTGCACAGGTATGCATTGAGTGTATAGTAATATAATCGATATAGGTTATTTAGCATTGTGATATAGGAAGAAGATAGCAAATTGTAGAGTAAGCATATCAATCAGAACACAGGTTGATGTTTGGTGACATTGAATGTAGAATAGTGAAATGTAAAAATTCAGAACCCCATATAGTCATTGCCTAGACCAACAAAAGGCCATTATACAATAGCTGGGTTTCATCAATCAAATGAGGTCATTCAGCTTGAATTCATTGAAGTGTCTACATTTAGTAAAAATATTTTGATGAAGGCATCAGACTTGTGCATACCTCTTTGTGCTACCTTTCTGCTTCTCTTGTAAAACCTTGTTAATCTGTAATACTTTTTTACAATATTATTTGTTATATAATGCAATTATGTCTATCTCTTAGCTTTTATACCTATTTCTTTACTACCCACAAGGGGCTAAACACAGAGAGGACAAACAAGGACAGACAAACGGATTAAGTCGATTATATCGACCCCAGTGCATAACTGGTACTTATTTAATCGACCCCGGAAGGATGAAAGGTAAAGTCGACCTCGGCGGAATTTGAACTCAGAACGTAACAGCAGACGAAATACTGCTAGGCATTTCGCCCAGCGTGCTAACGTTTCTGCCAGCTCGCCGCCTATCTCTTAGCTTTTATACCATCTTAATTTACCACAGCATCTGCCATTCTAGCCATCTACCTGTTTGTGTGTCTCTGCCTGAATATCTGTCCACCTATCTACATGTTTATCTGTCTGTCTGTTTGTCTGTCTAATTTGACTATTTATTATTCAAGTGGTCAGTATAGCAGTCCATGTGATGTTCAACATTTGTGTAATGATCCTAGGCATCTTGTAACCCTGTTTATGTATCAGTTAGGGCTACATATATTACATGCTGTGTAAAGAATGGACTTCCTCAGAAGCATCACTACACACTGTATCTTGCACTGTTGATCGTACACCCCTTTTCCAGGTAGTCTTCCAGTATAGGCCCTTTTGAGTCTCAAAAGAAGGGTTAGTATCACCTTTTCCATGGAAGACTGAGTCTTGAATTTCTTCGTCACTGGCAAGCCAGAATGTTTCCACTCCATACTCTGTCTCATAATGATGGATTCATGTTTCATCTCCTGTGACAATTCTGCTCAAAAATTCCTCACCTTCATTGTTATAGCAATCAAGTAAACGGCAGACCTCAAGACATTTGCACTTGTGCTCTGCAGTAAGCTCTCTTGACACCCATCTTGCACAGACTTTATGGAAACTGAGCTCATCGTGAATTATTTGATAGGTAGAGCAATGACTAATCTGCTGTGAACAAGCTACCTCATCGATGATAACTTGCCGGTTCACCATTACCATCTCTCGAGCTTACTGAATCTTCTCATCATTTGTGGAGGTTGATGGGTGTCCCTGTATTGTGCTAAAAGCCACTGATGAATTTCAGCACCTGACATACCTTCCAACCAGAGAAATTGGAACCACTGCTCTTTGTTCTTCTTTGGTGCACATTGCTAGTGGAGGGGCCATACTTACACTGTGAAGCCAGAAAGAAAAATGGCATGATCAGGCTCAAATTTTGATCATCTGACCACAATAGTACCAACTATAAGCCCACCTGTGCTGAAGACAGTGTGACAATGATAAAGATATGTTATGGTGAAAGTGTGGATAATTTTTGACTTGCCCTCATATATGTGTGTATATATATACACACACATATATATATATATATATATATATATATATGTGTGTGTGTGTATATATATATATATATATATATATATATATATATATATATAAAAGAAAATAGAGATAAATGAATTAATAATTATATTTAATTACAAAAAACAGACATAATCCCTGACAGCTGTTTTGATTCAGACTTTAAAAATTTAATCAATATAATTAAATCATAAAATTGAATCTCGTCAGAAATATAAAAAGATATACTATTGCATTTTTATGTTTTTATGTGTTAAGTGTACAGAGCATTTCAGCTAACTGAGTATTGTTTTATAGAAAAATTTGGTATAGGCCTTATAAAGTGGGGAAAGAAAGTATAATGATTTAATTATTTTTTATTAAATTTTTAAAGTCTGAATCGAAACAGCTGTCAGGGAGTATGACTATTTTTGTAATTAATAAATATAATTATTGAATTATTTATCTCTACTTTCTTATTTTTCTTAAATAAATATAAACCACAGATTATTTAATTACCTATTTTTGAGTATTAAAACTTACATTCAAAACAAATAATAGGTAATAAACCAGTAAATTCATTGGATATTATTATCCCTTAATAAGACTTATTTAACTTCTAATTGGACTTATATATATATATATATATATATATATATACATATTAAAGGGAAACCACTATGTGGACACCCTTATGCTAGAAATAGATCCGCTATGGTCTTACCACTAAGAAATGTTCTCAACAAAATTTTAGCAAAACAACCAAAACATAATCGAGCAAGACAAAAGAAAAAGCAATAAAAATATGGATTATTTTTGCTAAATTTTGCTATATATATATACGACGGGCTTCTTTCAGCTTCCGTCTACCAAATCCACTCACAAGGCTTTGGTCAGCCTGATGCTATAGTAGAAAACACTTACCCAAGGTGCCACTCAGTGGGACTGAACCCGGAACCATGTGGTTTGTAAGCTAGCTACTTACCACACAGCCACAGTTATTGTTTAGCTCCTGGTCAGTCTTGACCAAACATGTGATCAGAAGTGTTTCAACTTTGATCAGCCTACCTTTCTAGTGGTATTCCAAGGAATTCTTTAACTAATGTATATATCACTTCTTTAAAACATTGGTGTGATGCATTTCAAGAGAGATTTGGTTGCTATTTATTTCATAACAGATTAAGTAATCCCTTAAATTGTCCCCTCTGCACATGTTTACAAAGGTAAACCATTCCACTTTCGTTGCCTGCTTAATTACAAATGGATGGACACGGCGATTGAAATTTGCCTTGATTGGATGTTTTGCTAATTAATACTCTAAAAATCCACCATCAATTTGATTTCACTAACACTGCTTGGGTTGAGACAAAAGTATGATAAATAGCATTTACTGAAGGTGATTTACTGTGAGAGTGAACTCAGAACCGTGTAGTTTCAAAGCAAACTGCTTAACCATGTGCTCATACCTGCACTCAGTCTTATATGATTTTATATCGGAAGACTTGTACTTTCAAAATTTGCTTGTGTCATATTCTTGGCAAAAGTATCTGCTAATTACAACTCCAGGCCTTCTTTAAACAGCAGTTTTTGTAGAGAGAATATAAATTAAGATAGGCAAACTAAGAGATATACACTCCAGACACAGACAATAACTTTGCTTCAACGTTCCATAAGTTTTTAAAGACTTTCTTTCACTGATATTTCATTTATTTTGTGTTGCTTTTGTTTCCTTTTTCTATTATTTTCCTCCCACGCTTTTCATTAGTTTGTATTCAATGATATCAAATTAAATTGAACTGTAAAATAATATGTAAGTTTAGTTGTCTAGTGTAGGAATTCAAACATTGAGAAATGTTCTAGAAACAATGCTATATAAATCTTTATTGCAAAATTACAAGCCAGTCTACATATATAAATATATATATTTTTTTTTTCAGTTTCAAAAAGATTTAGATAAATTAATAAACCCATATTCAATTCACACATACACATACATATTTATAAGAACACACACATGTATACTTATATATATACATATATACATACAGTCACACACACACACACATGCACACATAGATATATGCATGTATGTATTTATATGTGTGTATGTGTATAGGTGTATAAGCATTCTACTAGAAAACTATTAAAATCTCTTCAAAGTTATACAAGAACAAAACTTACTTTGTTGTGAGTTGTTATACACAGCCAAACACACACACACACACACATACACACACACACACACACACACACACACACAACCATACACATGCTGCCGTACATACATTCATATAAGACTTATCACACACACAAAAATGATAGAGATAAAAATACACATATACTTATGTCAGCACATTTGTATATAGTTATATGTAAATATGCATAATTTATAAAAGACAGACAGACAGGCAGGCAGACAGACAGACAGATAGATAGATAGATAGATAGATAGATAGATAGATAGATAGATAGATAGATAGATAGATAGATAGATAGATAGATAGACAGTTAGATGGATATGTTTATATTATTGTTTAGGCAAGTGTGCATGTGCCTCTGTTGTCTGTCTCATATGTTGGAATATGCATATATACATATACACCATCAAGTATACAGATGTATATATATATATATATATATGAGTGTGTGTGTGTGTTTGTGTACGTATGTGAATATATGTAAATATAGGTATATATGTGTGTGTGTGTGTAAATATGTATATATGTGTTTATTTATACACATACACACATTTATGCATATATACATGTATATCCATTCATATACATAATGTATACATATACATATATGTATACATATATACATTCATATATATGTATAGTATGTGTATCTGTGTGTGTGTGTGTGTGTATCTGTGTGTGTGTATGTGTGTGTGTGTGTGTGTGTCGACAAATCTGCCACTTAATTTCTCTTTGCACAGATCTTTTGTTTTAATTCCCTTCTCTGTATTGCTTGGTTCCATTATTTATCTTGTGTAGGATTATTTTGCTGTCTGAAAGTTGACAATTTCTTTGCCACATATGGCTTGCTGCAGAAAACATGTGTTTGACAAGGTGCCAATGCTGCTGCCAAACTCAGGATTACTTCTAAGGAAGTGGAATTCTTGCCGATTATGAATATTACTTATATATATATTTATGGATATATATATATATATATATATATATATATATGTATGTTTATATTTAATATATGTATGTGTGTGTGTATATATATATATATATATATATATATGATTATATCATAAATATATGTATAGGTGTGTATGTATATATAGATATATATATAAACATTCATATGTGTATACATATATACCTATCTCTGAATATATGTTTATATATATATATATATATATATATATATGTATGTATATGTATAATTTTTCAGCAAAGTGTGAAAATGTTTTCTGTCTGGTTAAATATCTTGTATTTGTTTAGAAATTCCTTTGTCTGTTAAATCATAGGACGTCACTTAAAGATGTCTGGCTTTGTGCAGACTATGCCATGTAATTAAATATATATCTGTATAGTAAGAGCCATACCATTCTGTGCTTATCTATACAGAAAAACATCAACGACTCTTCAAGAAGCCCAATGGCGCTTTGAGGGTTAAAGTGATGGATTTTTCATCACAACGTTGTAATATCTGACTTATCACAGTCGTTGTGTTGTGCTGCTGAACAAGCTATTTAAGACCAATTGCTCCAGTTTATGAATCTGGAAAAGAAAAGAATACCAATAATGTAAAAATAAAAATTAAAAAAAAACAAAATAAACACACATCATTTCTACTTCACAGTTGAGTGGTTAGCAGTAGGAAAGTGCATCCAGCTGTAAAAACAAACAAAAAAAAATCAATTGCTCCAACAAACAAACTATTTAACTGATGCAAGCATGAAAAATCTTGATGTAAAACAATAAAAAAAAATTAAAAATATGGCTACAGTGGTTATTGACGTAAATGAATGTTCACGTTGTGTAACTGACTATTGGCTCATAGGTCAGGAGTTCAAACTTCTTGCATGTATATCAGTGTGTTTCTACAACTTGTAACTTCAAGCTGACCAATGCCATCTGTGTGGAATTTGGTAGATGGAAATGGAATGGAGACCTAGGATGCCATGATAGATTGTTAGCTCATACACGCATTTTTTTCTCTCCTTGTTTTTTTCTGTGTATCTTTCTGTCGAAGAGCATAGGCTCGAAACGTAAAAGACTTTTTCTATTTCTATTCTTGAGCGCTATACTAATACATTTGTTTGTTTGTACTCCACCTGCCTTCGTCTTTTGTTTATTTTCGCAAACTTTCATGTGATATATATATATATATGTATATATATATATATTATATATATATATATATATATATATATATATATATGTGTGTGTGTGTATATTTATATGTATATATATAGGTAGGGAGGTTTCGAAATGGATCTCAAGGAGTAGCATCTGTGCCTTCCTGAGCTAGTTCTCCACCACATTTCTTGGGCAAGTGTCTTCTACTATAGCCTCGAGCCGACCAAAGCCTTGTGAGTGGAGTTGGTAGACGGAAACTGAAAGAAGCCCGTCGTGTATATGTACATATATATATATATATGTGTGTGTGTGTATATGTTTGTGTGTCTGCTTTTGTCCCCTCAACATAATTTGACAACTGATACTGGTGTGTTTATGTCCCAGTAACTTAGCGGTTCGGCAAAAGAGACTGAAAGAATAAGTAATAGGCTTACAAAGAATAAGCCCTGGGGTCGATTTGTTCGACTAAAGGCGGTGCTCCAGCATTGCCACTGTCACATGACTGAAAGAAGTAAAAGAGTAAGTGTTATATATATATATATCAAAAAAGGAGCTACTGTTAGTTTCTTGTAGAGAGATACAGTAATTCAACAGATTTATATAACATGCCATTTGTCTCCAAGCAAGCTTTCAGGCTCAGCGCATATCGTTAGATGTATTTGAAAACCAAATGAGAAAATATAAGAAAAAGATTGGAAGAAAACCATGAAGAAGTTTAAGGCAAAAGTAGAAGGAGAAAAAATAAAAGAAGAAAAGTAAGAAGACCATTATCTTCATTCATTTTATTCTGTAGAAATAATTCATGTAGCCAGTGTAGAATATAACAGAAAGAAGGCTGAAGTCTGTGAGTCACTCAAACCAAAGCAGCTGGTGTCCTCTGGTTTGATAAAAAAAAAACTTGTCATTGTGTTGGCTTTTTCTTAAAATTTCAGGTCTGGAATTATGTAGTGTGGTGGAATTCTTGGATCCTAAAAGAATGTGTGATCTTTCAGTTATGCATAACTTGCACCTCTTTGATCCATTTATATACGCTGTAGATTTCTTCATGATTCTTCACTTTATTGTATGTGGTGTGCAGTTAGTCTTCAGATCCCATACATGGCTACCCAATTTAGTGGCATTATTTTTATCAATATGTCAGAAAGAAGACTGGTTTTCTTACTTTACATTTCTTCAGTCTTATTCCACTTTTTACATCAACCGTCTTTGTGTTTTGCTTTGTTTTTGTTTTCTCATGTTTCTTATAGACCTTCACCCTGGTTTTCAAATATGTCTAATAGTATGCACGATTATAGATCTCAGATTCTTTGAGACACACAATCCACAACAACAAGGATTCAACTTTATGGAAGACCTTCAACCATAATCTGTTCCAGTCAAGGCTTAGCTGATGCTAAACAACAACAACCAGCCGTTGTTATCTCATTAATAAACTAGAATCTTTTTGCACATTTTTAGCACTTCATGTATTAAACAAAAATATTATTATCCATAGTCACATGACTGCTGATAATTTTTAATCATTAAATTTGCCTGTGGCATTGTGTTCTTGGCAGTATATATCTGTTAATTTTCCTTCCGGCCCTGCTCGACAGTTAGGCATTTGAATTAAAAGAAAAAGAATAGATTCTCTAAATGTGAAGAAACTAGTGATCATCTGCAATGGTAAGAACCAATACCATAAAAACGAAATGTAATGATAAGCTAATAAGATTATAATTTTCAGAATATTAATATTATCTTTAGAGACAAGGTAACAAGCTGGCAGAATCATTACTGTACTGGGCAAAATGCATTCTGAGTTCAAATTCCACTGAGGCTGACTTTGCATTGCATCCTTTTGGAGTCGATTAAATAAGTACCAGTTGCATACTGGGGACAATGTAATTGACTTATCCCATCCACTGAAATTCCTGACCTTGTCTCAAAATTTGAAATCAATATCGTCTTTAGAGATAGAATACATTTTTCGATACTCGCATCTGTGTCATCTAATAAGTACAGTCATAGGTGTTTGGTTAAGTAATTCACCTTGATACTATGTGGTTCTGAGTTCCATTCCGGTGTGTAACACCTGCAGGAAATGCCTTCTGCTGTACTATACTTCGGTTAAGGTGATAAGCTATTGAAACAATTAGTACACTGGACAAAATGCTTAGTGGAATTTCGTCTGTCTTTGCATATTGATCTCAACTTCTGCCGAAGTCACCTTTGCCTGTCATCCTTTCAAGAGTTGATAAAAGAAGCTTGGCACTGCTTCTGTTGGATTCTTTTTGCCAAAACTTATTATACAAACCTGTGTTTATTTTGCTGGTCTCTTTTGCTAAACCACTAAGTTATAGGGACATAGACAAACCAAAACCTGTTGTTCACTAGAAGTGGAGTACAAACACAAAGATATATTCATGCGAAATCATAGTCGTGGCAGATTGGTACCCATGCTGGTGTCATGTAAAATGCACCGTTTGAGTGTTGGGCTTCATGGAGGCTATGACAGGTGACAGAGGCCTTTTGCAATATACCATGCTTGTAGTCATGGCCAATACAAGTGTCATGTCAATCACACCTGTGCTAATGGCATGTAAAAGGCACCCACTACACTCTTAGAGTGGTTGGTGCCAGGAAGGGCATCCAGCTGTAGAAACCTTGCCAAATCACATGGGAACTCGGTGCAGTTCCCCAGCTTACCAGTTTTCAGTCAAACCGTCCAACCCATGCCAGTTTGGGAAGAGAATGTTAAATGATGATAATATGATAATAAATGATGATGATGATGATGATATATACATATATATATATATATTATATATATATATATATATATATATATATATATATATATATATACACATATAGTTGCTACTATGTAAAAGTGTCGTAAGTCCAAAATGTTACTTTTTCAGAAAATGAAAAAATAGTTTCACCATTCTACTGCAAAACCAATTTTCTACACATTGACAATTTTTGATATCTTGACATCTGAAGCAGCTGGAGATACAATAGTTTGACCAAAATAACTGGCTATTGCAAGCAAAAATAAATATTGAAAATAACGTATTTGGCCAAATTTGAACATACAACACTTTATCATAATAGCAACGATATATATATATACACGGGCTTCTGTATATATATATATACAATGGGCTTCTTTCAGTTTCTTTGGACAGCCCAGGGTTATAGTAGAAGATACTTGCCCAATGTACCACACCATGGAACTGAAACAAGATGTATTGTGGTTGAGGAGCAAACTTCTTGCCACACAGCCACACCTGTGGCTTTAAAAATAATCTGGGGATTCTGGAGATCAAATCCAAGGCCTTTCACTGTACCACTGAGCCACAGGGTCTCCCAGAATACAAAGAAGATGCTAAAATGGCTTCAGTCAACTAAATTTGTCAAGACAAAACAAACAAGGGCACAGGTATGGCTGTGTGATAAGATGCTTGCTTCCCAACCACATGGTTTTGGGTTCAGTCCTGCTGTGTGGCACCTTGGGCAAGTATCTTTTACTATAGCCTCAAGCCAACAAAAGTCTTGTTAATGGATTTGGTAAATGGAAACTGAAAGAAGCCCATCATATATATATACATTTGTGTGTGTGTGTGTGTGTATCTTTGTGTCTGTGTTTGTCCCCCACTACTGCTTGACAACTGGTACTGGTTTGTTTACGTTCCTGTAACTTAGTGGTTTGACGAATGAGACCGACAAAATAAGTATCAGGCTTAAAAAAAAAAGTACTAGGGTCGATTCATTCAACGAAAAGGAAAGGAAATTCCTTAAGGTGCTGCTCCAGCATGGCCACAGTGTAATGACTGAAAGAAAGAAAAGATAAACTAGAAATTACTGAGTACCTTTTTAAAAAAAACAATGACACTCAACTCAACCTTGATTAAAGATTGAAACGAGTTATCAGTTTTTCCTGTTTTAACAACCTTTGTCTATGGTCAATCTTTTGTAAATCTCTACTCTTCTGAAATGAACAGAGCATCCTCTCCACCTAATTATGGCACCTAAAAAGCTCGTTAATTTTGTATTAATTCTCCTTCAAATAATAGCATAACAACAAGCGAAGTGAAATAATAGCTTGTGTGGTCTGGTTTTGTATTTGCAGATCAGATTTTGTTTCTTCAGCGTATCGGATGGCACATAGATTTGTGTTTGACCAATGTCACACCAAACCTAGCATCGCATGTTTGCAAGTAATAAAAACTAGTCTCGTGTGGTATAGCGGAACTCCGTTGATTCTCTGTGCATCTGTACAATGGGTTATTGACAAGACATGACAACAAATGTCTCCAGACTTGCAAGTAAATCAAAGTGTTTGAGGTGAGAGAAGAGCTGAGGAGGGATGTCTAATGTATATGGGTTTCTATTCACACACACACACACACACACACAAACATACATACACAATATATATGTGTTTCTATAAATGTACACACACACACATTGATACATAGTTTTGCGTATGTATATGTTTCTAAATATGTGTGCATGCGTATGTGTGTGCCTATGTATCTGTTTATACACATATATATATGTATTAAAAAATGAACATAACCACGGTCAAGTTGTTAAGAAGTTTGTTTCACATTCAATGAGGGTCCCTAGTTTAATCCTAGTGTATGATATCATGGATAATTGTCTTGTGAAGATATCAAGGTGATAGTGTCACATACACACACACACACACACACACACACATATATATATCTGTCAGTTACATATTACATCTTATATCTGTTATATAAATGTTTGTTGCTAAATCATTATTGCATCATTGTAAAGTATTTATTTCTTTATTGCCCACATCGAGGGGA
Source organism: Octopus sinensis (assembly GCF_006345805.1). Lineage (NCBI taxonomy): Eukaryota > Metazoa > Mollusca > Cephalopoda > Octopoda > Octopodidae > Octopus > Octopus sinensis. Next base: position 37,023,328 of record NC_043008.1, read on the forward strand.
CAAACAAGGACAGACAAAGGGATCAAGTTGATTTCAGGGTCAATTAAATAAGTACCAGTACTTATTTAATTGACTGGTACTTATTTAATCAACCTCGAAAGGATGAAAGGCAAAGTCGACCTTGGCAGAATTTGAACTCAGAACGCAACAGCAGATGAAATACTGCTAAGCATTTTGCCCGGTGTGCTAACAATTCTGCCAGCTCACTGCCCTGTAAATTATTTACATTATAATGTGTTTGTTTATGTTAAGCTCAGGTCGTCCTGGGTCTTCTGGGTGAAATAGGGCTGATGGAAACTATGGGTGTTGCTGCCAGGACTGTACCTCTAATTTCAAAAACCAGCCTTGTTACACATTCTGTGATGCTGATTTCTGTTTGATATTTGCAATAAGTAACTGTGGAGTACTCAGCCATATGTGTGTATGTGTCAGTACAATGAGCATCTAGATCAGTTTGATTGAACAGTTAGAAAATTCATTGTTAAAAACCAAAGGGTTTTCTCTTTTATTGCTTACTGTTCACTTGTTTCGGTCATTAGACTGTGGCCTTGCTGGGGCACCACCTTAAGGAATTTTAGTCAAAAGAATCAATCTTGGTATTTTTTTTCTCTTTTCAAGCCTGGTACTTATTCTGCCAGTCACTTTCCCTCGAAATGCTAAGTTACCGGGACATAAATACATCAACACCAGTTGTGAAACAGTGATGGGGGACCAACACAGATGTAAAAACACATACACATACTCCCTGTCTCTCTTTCTCTCTCTCTCTCTCTCTCTCTCTCACACACACACGCACACACACATATCCGACTGACTTCTTTCAGTTTCGGTCTATTAAATCCACTTACAACACTTTGGTAGGACCAAGGCTATAGTAGAAGACACTTGCTCAAGTTACCACATAATGTGATTGAACTTGGAATCATATGATTGAAAAGCAAACTTCTTACCACACAGCCACTATTCTTTATATACATGTGTGCATGTGAGTGTGTGTTTGTGCGTGTGTTAGTACACACATGCTCATGTGTACATACATAGAGATCATCATCATCATCATCATCGTTTTGTGTCCGCTTTCCATGCTAGCATGGGTTGGACGATTTGACTGAGGACTGGCAAACCAGATGGCTGCACCAGGCTCCAATCTTGATTTGGCAGAGTTTCTACAGCTGGATGCCCTTCCTAACGCCAACCACTCCGAGAGTGTAGTGGGTGCTTTTAAGTGCCACCAGCACGAGGGCCAGTCTGGCGGTACTGGCAACGGCCACGCTCAAAATGGTGTTTTTTATGTGCCACCTGCACAGGAATCAGTCCAGCAGCACTGGCAACGACCTCGATCAAATGTTTTGTTCACATGCCTCTGGCACAAGTGCCAGTAAGGTAACGCTGGTAACAATCACTCTCAAATGGTGCTTTTTACATGTCACTGGCACGGAAGCCAGACAGCTGCTCTGGCAGTGGTCCCACTTGAATTGAGCTGTTAGCACTCCACTGGCACGGGTGCAAGTCATCGAATTTGGTTCAATTTCGATTTCACTTGCCCCAACAGGTCTTCGCAAGCAGAGTTTAGTGTCTAATGAAGGAAGGTTGGCATGGGTGCCAGTCGTCAAATTTAGTTATAACTACATATATCAAGAGAGAAAGAAACTGAGAGCAAGATGTATAATCTTTTACTTTTTCACCAGTTTTATCCATATGGTTCTGGCCATACTGGGAATATGCACATTCACACATGCACACACACACACATACACACACATGCATATATATACATGCGTGCCTATATACATATCAGAAAAGAATCAAAAGTACTTCTTGAGTCGTAGGCTCATAATGCTGGTGTCCTGAATTCTGTGGTATGCCAGTCCATAATAGTATTACTCACTGGATGGGATGCCAGTCCATAACAGTGTTGCTCACTTTTCCCAGCTGTGTGGAGTGAAGTGATGTAATGTAAAATGAAGTGCTTTGCTCAAGAGCACAATACATTGACTGGTCGAGGAATTGAAATCACAATCTTACGATCATGTGTGCAACACAGTAAGTCACACTCTTCCACCTATGTGTGTGTGTATGAGTGTATGTGTATAAATATAGATAGATGGAGATAGGTAGATAGACAGAGAGACAGGCAGACACAGAGACAGACAGACGGATAGACGGATAGATAGATTGATGGATAGATAAATAGACAGATGGATAGATAGATAGAAAGATAGATTGATAGCTGGATACATAAATAGACAGATAGATAGATAGAAAGATAAATAGACGGAGAGAGAGAGAGAGAGAGAGAGAGACATACAGATAGATAGGTAGACCGATAGATAGATAGATACATAGATAAATAAATAGATAGATAGATAAATGGATAGATAAGTTTCTTTATTGGCCACACAGGGCTGCACACAGATGGGACAAATTACGAGGTAGAGCTTTTCTTTTGGGGGATGAAAAAAAAATGGATAAATGGATAGATAGATAGATAGATAGATAGATAGATAGATAGATAGATAGATAGATAGATAACTGGATAGATAGATGGATAGATAGATAGAT
>NC_043008.1:37030889-37088389 GCF_006345805.1 Octopus sinensis
ATATCACAAGTGTTTAGTAACAAGGGAAACACTGGGTGAACTTTCAGTGGGATTTTATGCTCCACTAGTTCTTTCATATATTGTTGAAGGAAAAGTATTGAATATAGTTGGTAATTTTACATAGTATAATTTACAATAGAGGCAAGGACCACTGCTATTGTGAAAAACAAGTGGAATAAACACAGTGAAATACAGTAGTGTGCTAACAGGAAATATATGTGATACGAAGCATTTAATGCAGTATCGTAGAAAAATATATTGTAAACATTCAGTATGCTATAAAACTTCCAACTTGTGAGTCAAATCAGCCGTGATTTCCCTATTGTAATTTATTAAATAGAACTTATTCTCATGGCAGCACTTAGAGAGAATTTAAGATCTTTTATTTAAATGGATGGTAGAATTGGTTGAAAGAATATCTTTTATCTTTTACTTTACTTATTTCACTCACTGGAGAGCAGCCATGCTGTGTTACTGCCATGAAGAGATTAACAGAACAAATCAGATCCAGTCCTTATTTATTTTTTTTAATATGGTACTTGTTCTATTAGTCTTTTTCTGCCAAACCACTAAGTTACAAGGATGTAAACAAACCAACATCAGCTGTTAAGTCATAGTAGGGGACATATATCTTTATACACACACACACACACACACACTCATGACAGACATCCACATTGTTTCTGTCTACCAAATTTAATCACAGAACATTGGTCATCTCAGGGCTTAAATAGATGACACTTGCCCAAAGTGGCATTCAGTGGGATTGAACCGGAAGCCATGTGAGTGCAAAGCTACTTTCTTAACCACACAGTCGTGCCTGCATTAATTGTGTGCTGACCTTCCCATCTTTTTCCATAAAAGTTTGCACTTGGAGCTTGTTGTGGGGGTGGGGGCTGTAAATAAGTTTCAAATGGGATTGATTAAAGAAATTAAGAATGCTAATACCACTAAAGATGATCCACTATGGTTTTTAGGTTGTGGTCATGGTGCCAACTGTATCAGCATTAGCCCAGAGTTTTGGTGGTAGTTGCTGAGAATGTAGTCCAGGGTCCTTCTTTACAGACACAGAAGGCCAGCTGGTGATTGCCCTTCTCTTATCAAGTTGAATGCACATGGGAGAATGACACACATATATATGCATACATATATACATATATCTCTATTTGTAAACAGTAAGGGACTACTCCAAATGTTTATATTTATATAGTTGTGGCTGTTGTCAGTGTCATTTAACTGGCACGCGTACTGGGGGCATATAAAAAGCACCTGTCAAGCGCTGGGCTTCACAGAGTCAATGTGGCTGATGCTGTTTGTTGTGTAACTAGCACCTGTGCTGGTGGCACATAAAAAGCATCTTTCAAGCACTGGGCCTCAAGGCGGATATGACAAATGACCAAGACCCTTGACAATATGCTGTGCTTTGAATAAAAGATCCATCAAGCCAAGTGAAATCATTGTCGTGGCAGATACTGGTGTTGTGCAGCTGGCACCTGTGCCAGTGCCATGTAAAAGCACCCATTACATTCTTGGAGTTGTTGATGTTAGGAAGGGCATCCAGGTGTAGAAACCATGCCAAATCAGACTGGAGTCTGGTGCAGGCCCTCAGCCTACCACCTCTGGTCAAACCATCCAACCCATGCCAGCATGGACACCAGATGCTAGATAGTGATGATGATGATAATGATATGTATAGAGAGATAGATAGATAGATAGACAAATAGATAGATTAATAGATCAGATAAAGATATATATATATATGTGTTTGCATGTATGTGTGTATGTGTACATGTGTGTGTATGAGTAGGAGCTAACAGCTACCATGTAGAAAACTTCACACGGCCATTTTTGCCTTGATTGCTCCTTTTATTTATTTATTCATTATTTTTCTCTCATTTTCTTCCTTTTTCCACTCTTCATCCTATCAAATGATGGACAATATCCACAACGAATAATTAACTCTTTCCTTTTCTCTCAGTATCAAACGAATAAGTTTAATTTACTCTACTGCCTTATTTTCTATGCTTTTAGCAGTCTTTGTTCTTCCATTATTTCTCTCACTGTAAACATATCATCATCATTATCATCATCATCATTTAACATCCGCCTTCCATGCTAGCATGGGTGAAACGGTACCATAAGAGCTAGCCAAGGCTGAAGCCTGCACTAGACACCTATGACTGCTTTGGCAGGATTTTTACAGGTGGATGCCCTTCCTAACACCAACCATTTAGCAGAGTGGACTTAATGCTTTTTTATGTGGCACAACTACAAGCAAGGTCAGTTTTGGCAAGGTTTTTACAGTTGGATGCTCTTCCAAACACCAACTACTTTACAGTGTGGAATGGGTGCTTTTAAGTGGCACCTGTACTGACAGGGTCACCAAGTACTTGCAAGACAAAAAAGAGAGGAGGAGGCATTGGAAGAGATGATGACGAAAAGGTTATAGTGAGACAGATACTGGTGTCTTGCTGAAGAGGAAGTAGAAAGTTACCTGGCCAGAGAGAGAAAGATCAGGGATGAAGACAGAAACAGGTGTGCTACCACAAAGAAAATACATGGTTGCCCATCCCGAGGGAATTTCAGGAGAGAGAGAGAGAGAGAGAGAGAGTGGGAGACTGCAGGATGGAGATGGTGGCAAAATGCTGGGCATGCTCACAAGGAACAGAGATCAGAGTATAAATGAGATGGTTGGGTGAATGAAGAGAGAGATATAGACAGTAGAAAGTGCCAGGGCATACCTTTGAGGTTCAAATGTGTATATATGTATATGACTGTGTGTATGTATGTGAGTGTGTGTGTGTGTGTGTGTGTGTGTGTGTGTGTGTGTATAAGAAATTAAACTGGGGAACAAGGGAATAAGAAAGTATGTCATGAACTTCATCAGCTTACTGTTGTTTCTGCCATAAGATGCAATGCTTTCATAGTTGAGCATTTGTGTATCAACCTATAGCTTAAATTAAAGGTTTATATATGAAGTGCACTTCACATTTAAGGCTCTGATGAAGCTGTAACATGTTACTCAAGCACTCAACTAATGTTTGACTAAAGGCGGTGCTCCAGCATGGCCGCAGTCAAATGACTAAAACAAATAAAAATTTAAAAAATAAAAAAAGCATAGGCGCAGGAGTGGCTGTGTGGTAAGTAGCATGCTAACCAACCACATGGTTCCGGGTTCAGTCCCACTGCGTGGCATCTTGGGCAAGTGTCTTCTGCTATAGCCCCGGGCCGACCAATGCCTTGTGAGTGGATTTGGTAGACGGAAACTGAAAGAAGCCTGTCGTATATATGTATATATATATGTGTGTGTGTGTGTGTATGTGTTTGTTTGTCTGTGTTTGTCCCTCTAGCATTACTTGATAACCGATGCTGGTGTGTTTACGTCCCCGTCACTTAGCGGTTCGGTAAAAGGGAACGATAGAATAAGTACTGGGCTTACAAAGAATAGGTCCCGATTTGCTCGACTAAAGGCAGTGCTGCAGCATGGCCGCACTCAAAGGACTGAAACAAGTAAAAGAGTAAAAGAGAGAGTATATTTAAATATTGTACTCAAATAAGTCATTTTGTAACTCAAGACAAAAATACACATATTTTTCCTGAAGAGATCCAATAATATACAGATTATTGCATCTTTTAAAGTTATAATTATTGATGATTCTAAAATATTGTTATATAGAAACATATATATATGTACGTAGAATATCTTTGGTGGGTGGGTGGGGGGGATATTTTGGGGTTATTTTATTGGTTGAGGTGGTTTCTTTTATACTCTTATAGGTATAATTTTTCATCTTTTAATTTGCATTACTTTTCTAATTGTAATACAAATAAAACAAACCAAGCATCTTTTTTTATTTTTATTTTCCATTTTCTTTTATTGACTTTTTAATTTCACGAGACTTTTTATATACATGTATATATTGATGATCTTCCTATCAATATATTTGATTAAACCCAGTTGGCATCAGGATTGTTTTTAACAATCCCTTATGTGGGTATTGCTTCCTTAATTTCTGTAATGTATATATATATATATATATATATATGTATATCAAAAAGATGTGTTATAACACTATTCCACATATACAGAAACAGCTATACCAACAATATATATATGTATGTATCTATATATATATATACACACACACATATATATATATATATATATATATATAAGTGCAGGAGTGGTGTGTGGTAAGTAGCTTGCTTAGCAACCACATGGTTCCAGGTTCATCCCCACTTTGTGGCACCTTGGGCAAGTGTCTTCTACTATAACCTGGAGCCAACCAAAGCCTTGTGACTGGATTTGTTTGACGGAAACTGATAGAAGCCTGTCATATGTATGTAACTGTGTGTGTGTGTATGTGTGTGTGTTTGTTTATGTTTGTGTGTCTGTGTTTGTCCCTCTCCATCTCTTTACGACCGATGTTGATGTGTTTACATCCCTGTAACTTAGCAGTTCGGCAAAAGAGACCGATAGAATAAGTCCTAGTTTTACAAAGAATAAGTCCTGGGGTCGATTTGTTCGACTAAAGGTGGTGCTCCAGCATGGCTGCAGTCAAATGCCTGAAACAAATAAAAGAATATATATGTGTGTGTGTGTGTGTGTATATACATACATACATACACACATACATACACACATACATACATACATACATTTATATATATGTGTATGTATATACATACATACATATACACATGTGTATATACATACATTTATCCATATATATATATATATATGTATGTTTATATGTGTATATATATGTATGTTTATATGTGCATATATATGTATATACGCAGATATATATATATGTGTGTATGTATGTACATAGACACACATACGTCTTTACCTCTTTGAATGATATATGTTATTTAACATAAAAAAAGAACACACACACACACACATTTTCATACATACATTCATATACAGACACACATGTATAAATACATATATGTGTGTGTGTACTTATGCTCTTTACTCCTTTTTTCCTCTCTAGTAATGTCACCACCACTCGACCACCACTCCGGAGAAACCTATCTCATTAACTCCGATATCATTGAAGATGTCTATATTTCAGTTAATTTCAGATATTCAGATATCTGTTTGTTTCTTCTCCATCTGGGAGTTGTCATTGGTGAAATAAATCTTTAGATTGAGGAAGAGATTACATGTGTTCTTTCCCCCACCCCACCTCTTTATTTGTTTTAATAGCTGTTGTTCTTCAAGTTATTAATGCTGCTGCTGCTGCTGCTGTTGTTGTTGTTGTTGTTGTTGTTGTTGTTGTTGTTGTGTTGTTGTTGTTGTTGTTGTTGTTGTTGTTGTTGTCGTCGATGATGTGGTTGTGGTGGTTATGGTGGTAGTGATGGTGATGTTGGTGTTGATATAGTGGTGTTGTATTTTCTCCTGGCTCCCTTGACAGGTGCAATAGATTTCATACTGATATCCTTGTATCACAGTTTTTAGCCAATAGATTTTGTCCACAGTCATTGCTATGTGGTCTTGAAGTCTGATTCCCAACCATATGGTTTGGGGTTCTGTCCCACTGCCTGACACATTGGGCAAATATCTTCTATTATAATCTTGGGGTGACCAAAATTCTTGTGAGTGGAACTGGTAGAGAGAAACTGAAAGAAGCCCACTTCATGTATGTGTCTATGTATATATGCTTCAAATGTACAGAAAACAAAAGACAAAGACAGGTGCAAGAACAACAAGCAGGTGTGTCTGTGGCATGAAAAACTGTACGAGGGAGTACTGGAAAGTTTCTGGCTTTGGGTAAACAAAAATACAGGAGCATCAGTTAATTATGATTTTATTCAACATATTCCCCTCTCAGATTCACACACATTTTGCAGTGGTTTTTCAGTTTTTCTAAGTCCTGTAAAAGAACTCACAAGGCTGAGCCTCCAACCAGGCCTTTCACAATACCCTTAAAGCCAGGAAATTTTCAGCACTTCCTTAAATTTATGTATTTATACATTGTGTATGTTAGGGGTTTACTCTTTCACTTGTTTCAATCATTTGACTGTGGCCATGCTGGAGCACCGCCTTTAGTCGAGCAAATGGGCCCCAAGACTTATTCTTTGTAAGCCTTGTACTTATTCTATCAATCTCTTTGACGAGCTGCTAAGTTACGGGGACGTAAACACACCAGCATTGGTTGTCAAGCAATGTTGGGGGCACAAACACAGACACACAAACATATACAACACACATATATATATATATATATGCATATATATGACTGGCTTCTTTCAGTTTCCGTCTACCAAATCCACTCACAAGGCTTTGGTCAGCCCGAGGTTATAGTAGAAGACACTTGCCCAAGGTGCCATGCAGTCGAACTGAACCCAGGATCATGTGGTTTGTAAGCAAGCTACTTACCACACAGCCACTCCTATGCCTATAATTGACATCACATGATAGTTATAAATTAGTGTCACTTTCATACAAGCAATATCATTCATTTTCAGTCTTCTTTGAAAATTATTACTTTGCTGGGAAACAAGTAAAGGTTGGTGATAGGAAAGGCATCAAGCCATAGAATATCTGCCTTGAAAGATTTCATCTAACCCCAGTAATTATGGAAAAATGGACACAAAAAGTTAACGATGAACATGATTTTATCCTCCTCCTCTTTAAAATGAATGAGAAAGCTGCATGTGCAAGTTACAGAGCTGAAAATTCTTAACAAATTTATTTGTTGTAATCATTGCACTGCAACCCTGGTGGGACACTGCCTCGAAAGGCCTTGTCAGATTAGTTGACCCCTGTAGTTATTGTTAAGTTTGGTACTTATTTTGTAGGTTTCTGGCAGAAACATTAGCACGCTGGGCGAAATGCTTAGCAGTATTTCGTCTGCCGTTACGTTCTGAGTTCAAATTCCGCCGAGGTCGACTTTACCTTTCATCCTTTCAGGGTCGATAAATTAAGTACCAGTTATGCACTGGAGTCGATATAATTGACTTAATCAGTTTGTCTGTCCTTGTTTGTCCTCTCTGTGTTTAGCCCCTTGTGGGTAATAAAGAAATAGGTTTCTTTTGCTAAACTGCTTAGTTATAGGGAAGTAAACAAACTAACAATGGTTGTCAAGCAGTGACTGGACAAACACAAAGACATGCACACATACACACACACACATACACTCATACATACACACATATATATAACAAGGTTTCCACATAGTTTCCATTTACCAAATTTACCCACAAGGCATTGGTCGACCTGGAGCTATAGCAGAAGAAACATGCCCAAACTGCTATGCTGTGGGACTGAACCCAAAACCATACAGTTATTGCAAAATGAGATCCTAAACCACACAGCCATATCTGTACTCTTTCTGTAATGCATGTTCAAATCTCAGCAATGACTATATCGTTCATTCCTCCAGGATCAATAATATATACCCTAGTCATCTTTTACTATGCTTTGTTCAACTGCCCACATTCTTTTTCTCCAATTTTGTGGCCAAACAGAAGCAGTCAATATTGCAGTGTTTAGTTCAATCCTCATGGCAACCATTTTCTTTTTGACCTTCATCTTTCTGAATTTATGAAACCATTTATATTTTCTTCCTATGAATTATAGCCTCAGACCAAAATTAGAAATTGCTTTATCTATCATCCTTGTAGCAATTAAAAAAAAAACAAAACAAACTATTTTGCTATTACTGTTATTATTATTATTATTATTATTCAGTAGTTTTATTTTTATAGCGTGCTTTCACTTCACTACCGAGCACAGCTCTGTGTGCCTTGGGTATGTGCTGTGATTTGTTGCGATGCTCTGATGGTTATTGTATGGAAAGTGTTATTATTATTATTATTATTATTATTATTATTATTATTATTATTATTATTATTACTATTATTATTATCATTATTATTATTATTATCATTATTATTATTATTATTATTATTACTTTTTTTTTCGTCTTTCAAATTTGCTTCCATTTCTTGCCGAGTGTCTTCCCGACTCCTAGGGCAAAGAAACTCATAGTATACATTGGTAGGCCATTAAACCAAACTCAATAGTTCGTTAATTTTTTTTTTAAATTTTTTTTTTTAAGTTAAATTAAAATACATGAGCAGCAACAGTTCTCACATCGACAATGCTCTTCTCAATACGTGTGATGTACCAGTTAAGACAATCTTTTTCACTTCTTTTGCACTTATTATTATTATCATTATTATTATTATTATTATCATTATTATTATTATTATTATTATTATTATTATTATTATTATTATGATTGTTATTATTATTATTATTACTATTATTATTATTATTATTATTATTATTATTATTATTATTATTATTATTAGTTCAAATCCCACTGAAGTCAGCTTTGCCTTTCATCCACTTGGTCTATAAAATATTAGTGCTTGTCTGAAACAGGGTAGTTGTAATCAACTCATTCCATTTCCTCCAAATTGCTGGTTATGCATCTGAATTACAAACATTATTGTTGTTGTTGTTGTTGTTGTTGTAGTGATGGTGGCGGTGGCGGCAGCGGCGGCGGCAGAATTGTTAGCACACTGGACAAAATGCTCAGTGCCGTTTCATCTGCCTTTATGTTCTGAATTCAAATTCCACCAAGCTTGACTTAGCCTTTAATCCTTTTGGGTTTAATGAAATAAACACCTTTTAAGTACTGGACTCAGTGTTCCCAACTAGCTCCCTCCACTAAAATTTCATGCCTTATGCCATTAGTAGAAAGCATTGTCTAGTGTGTAGTTGGGTTTTTTGTTTTACATGAGCCTGCTGTCAAACTTTAGCAAAAGACCTTTGATGGGAAGTACCTTTCTAAGAATATTAGGTAAAACTTTGGTGGACTTGCATCTCTTTTTTGATGTCCACTGTTCAGTATAGTTTGGTAACTTTTGGGGGAGTGAACCTAATGCTCCAATAATAATTGATACTGCTTTCACTTTCAATTCCAGATCTCACTTCATTTTTGATATCTCTCCTTTTAACTCAGCATATTTCGAGATATTTTCTACTTCCTTGTCTGCGATATTTTTGTCTAATATTTTTATCATATTTTTATAATAAAGCATCCTATTTTTTATGTAATGTATAATGATATGTGGTCTATGTTTTTTAATTATTCTGTCTGTCTGGATGTTAGAATTTTATCAAAGTTTTGGTTCCCCAGGTGTATTTAGAATTTTTTTGGGTATATGATTGTTCTTTTTTTCCCAAAGTGTTATATTCATAGCTTTTACAAAGTGATCAGAACAAATTAAGTCAAACCATATCATGACATCATTTGTATTCATTCTGAGCTGACATTTTGCAGCCTTCAATAATATGGCCAGTATTTTCCACTTGCTGATTTCACAGGTGGCACTTGTTTGTTAAAGCAACAAATTAAATCCTCTTGCTCACTGAACTGGTATTTAGAGCTTAATCTTGAGCAGATTTCAGCAGACTTTCACTTTCTCTCTTTAATCCATTAGCATTCAGATTACTCTGTCAATTAAAATGCCTATTTATTCACATTGTTTTGAATTGATCCTGCATTATCTTGTTGCTCCATGATATCAATTATGTGATTATTCATTTTTAGAATGACATTGTAGGGTAGGCGTGAGAAGCAGGATCTGGTCAGTCTGAACATAAAACAGGTAGAATATTTGGGCCCACTATGGCCAGATTAAATGCTAGAGCCATTCTCATGAAAAGCCATAATTTTTCAAATTTTTGGCATTGCTGTGGAACTGTCCATGTAACTGCATTTCTTCCTTTCTTTCATAAATTATCCTTTTTTCCTTTTCTCTTGAAGTTAAGCATAATTCTAGTTTTATTGCAGCATGTTTAACTAGGTCTTCTTCACTCTTTCTAATGTAGAGATTTACTTTTATTCTTTCATCGACATTATCAGAAATACTCTACCTCCAATCTTCCATTCATGTATAAATGGCTGACATTTGCCCCCAGATGAAGCACCCCGAGCATAGTTGGGTTTCTTTCCTTCTTGTTTTTGTATCCTTTGCCTCTATTTCATCTCTCATCCAATTCACTATTCCAGCACGATAGCACATGATGGCAACTGCCCAGAAATTGACTGCATTTGTCAAATTCTTTGAATGAAGTTTGGACTTCAATGCAAGAATTAATCTTTAAAAATATATTTTCACTTTTTTTCTTTTTCTTAGTGTCATTGACTTCTAGTCTGCAAACATTCTTTTATCCAATACCATCAGATTCTAAAATCCATTCTTCCAATAGTGAAAAAAATTTTGTTTTGATTTATTTATGGATATATATATAAGAAGACTTTGGAAAATTTTATTTCACGTCCATCACAAATGTTCTTGAACACTATAATTTTGTATTCTATCAACAGACATCATCATCATCTTCATTTCATACTTTCATTGCTATTCTCATAGATGGGTATCCGTTATCCATTACTCGTTTCAATCTTTGGACTGTGCCATGCTGGAGCACTTGAAGCGTTTAGTTGAAAAAATCAACATCAACCCAAGTACTTATTTTTAAAGCCTGACACTTATTCTATTGGTCTCTTTTGCTGAACTGCAATGTTCCAGGGATGTTAGCACACCAACACCAGTTGTCAAGTTGTGACAGGGGACAAACACACACACACACACACGTGCACACACATACGCACACATGCACACAAATACAAACACACACACACACATACATTTACAAACACATATATAAGATGGGCTTCTTTCAATTTCCATCCACCAAATCCACTCACAAGACTTTTGTCCGCCAAGACACTCGCTCTAGGTGCCATACAGTGGGACTGAACCCAGAGCTATGTGGTTGGAAAGCAAACTTCTTACTAGGCAGTCCTGGTTGGGGGAAGGAAGAAGTATTTATTTTTGGCCTTGCTACCATAGCCAGAAGCCCTTTCTAATACCAATCACTTAACTGTATACAGAATGTATTTATGTTTGTCACCAGCTCTGGAGGGGTCAGCACAACTTTGGCAAAACTAAGGATCCTCCCAGCCCCTTACTTAGCAGAGTGTAAATGTTATTGTGGTGCCAGCTGTGATTATTAGATGATTAGTTATTTTTAGAATGACATTGTAGGGTAGGTGTGAGAAGCAGGATCTGGTCAGTCTGAACATAAAACAGGTAGAATATTTGGGCCCACTATGGCCAGATTAAATGCTAGCGCCATTCTCATGATAAGCCATAATTTTTCACATTAATCGAAGAGGAAAAACATAGAGAAGATAGGGGTGAGGCAAGGAGGAATATCAAGAGATGGTTAAATGGTGTGAGTGGATGTTGGATGATGGTACTGAATATCCAGAAGAAAGTATCCGCAGTGTGTATGGAATACATGTAAATCTCAGAATGACTTAATCTTAAGGGTGGATGAGAAAAGATGCTCGCTACAGTGATAGTAGCTTTCTTGTAAACAAATACAAACTTGTAAACAGAAAAACAATACAAACAGAAAATAGAGAAAACTAACAAAACGATACAGATAAAGAAAATAGTTCTAATGGAAAAATAAGGAATCTGAATATTTTTAGCCACCCATCTCTGATGTAACTAGGTATGTTTGGGTGTATCCTAAAATATAGTACAAAAAGTGATAAAAGGACAAAGTTATTAGGTGCTCTGGCCCAGCCTAACCAATAGGTTCTCACATGTGTATGGCTGGGTAAGCCTAAATGTTTTACATGATTCTAAATTAATTTATAATGGGCTTTAATTATTGTTTGTTTTAGATAACTTTTGTATTCAATCCATGAATGAATTATATTTATTAAATTTTAGTATATTACTAAATTTGGATCTTTTCAGTTTGGCTTACAGTTTTTTTAATTATTTTTTTTTAACTAAACAGTTTGAAACTTCATACAATGGTGTAATTTCTCATGCAGAACATGGTTTACTTTGAACATTTTTGACCAAATTTCGATGTTGCACTTGGGTAATTTTAACCAATCAATGACATGTATCCAGTTGAAGAAAGCTGCTGCGGTTTGCGATAGTAATCGAAGAGGAACAACTTCTGGGTCATCTCTACTAAATGTCACCACTCTTTTCTATCTTATTTTTGTTTACTACCCATGTTGCATATTACTTTTTTTTTTTTAGTTCTTGCATCAGAGTAACCAGTAAACATCAAAGAATCAACACCAAAAAGGAAGGAATATTATTTACATGCGTTTATTCATTTACCCAACATTGGTATTTAAGCCACAGGGCAGAATTTGGGAGAACACTTTGGTTTTATCCACACATAAAGCACACTGGTGTTTAGAAGACTTATAGAGCTACAGGTCCGCAGCTAGCTTTTTTGTTGTCGACGTGTATGTAGTTTCAAAATGTCTTATTTTGCAACTATGAGATGTATTGTTATTGTTATGATTTCATCCTACTATAATCAACAACAAACACATTTCGTCAAAATAAAACTCTTTATTAGATTAAAAATAACATTATCAAAACATAAAGGTAAAACCAAACAAATATGCTTTGTTTTCTTCCAGGCATCAATGTATTGTAGCCGTAGTCTTTCATGTTGTTCACCAACCGACTTTTCCTCTGAAAAAATCAGTGGAATCAGTCGATCTCCATAGACAAATTGTTTTCCTCCTGAAACTTATAAAAAAGTACACCTATTAGGTGCACCTTTCTATAAGTCACACACTAAATTTTCCAGGTAAAAAATAGCAACTTATACACTGGAAAATAAGGTAATTGTAATGGCAGTGACAAGTTCACTCGCTGGCTGGTAGTTGATAGTATAGAAGGAGATGTCTACAAGTAGAGAGGAAAAGAGTAAGGAATGCATGGTGCTGACTAGAAAGGAAGAAAGGATAACATATGAATAGAATAGACTGTTGACATTTAGTAGAGATGACCCAGAAGCTGTTCCTCTTCAATTGCTATCACAAACAGCAATAGCTCCCTTCAGCCGAATACACGTTGTTGATTGGTTAAAATTACCCAAATATGACAACTTTAACATGAAATAATTTCTAAAATACAATGTTTTGTTAAAAATGTTCAAAGTAAACTGTGTTCTGCATGAGAAATTACAACAGTATACAAATTTTCAAACTGTTCAGTTGGAAAAAAATTACTTAAAAAATCTGTGTGCTCAACTGAGCAGATCCTTAAATTTTATTAAATCTTAATACATTCATTATGTGTGGAGGCGCAATGGCCCAGTGGTTAGGGCAGCGGACTCGTGGTCGTAGGATCGCGGTTTCGATTCCCAGACCGGGCATTGTGAGTGTTTATTGAGCGAAAACACCTAAAAGCTCCACGAGGCTCCGGCAGGGGTTGGTGATCCCTGCTGTACTCTTTCACCACTCTTTCTCCAATTCTTTTTTCTGTTGGCCTGTTCGCTTAGCCAGCGGGGTGGCATCATTCGAAGGCTAAAACAATGCGAATGCATTGTGACCAGCGATGTGTAACTACATCTGATGGACTGGTCGGTCACGTGATCACATTCATTATGTATTGTCCTCACTCATCATCTCACATTTTTGTGCAACTTTGTCTTGTTCTTCCTCACATGTTTTGTAACTCTTATATAATCATCATCATCATCATCATTATCATTATCATCATCATCATCATCATCATCATCGTCATCATTTTGTTACAATACTGAAAAGCAGTGGAGTGAATATATCAATGCCTTTTCTGTATTCATTTCCTGTTCATCAACATCCTGATTCCAACAGTGTTGTGGGGGTCGCTTTCCTTTTACCGATTCAAGTTTTCTATGTACCATTTATGTACTGAGGTCAATTCAATTGACTTTACAATTATCCTGTCCTAAGAAATATCTTGTCCTTATGCTAATGTAATAATCCATCAACATCAACATTATCACCATCATCATTGCCATCTTCGTCATCATTTTCATCATCATTTTTATTGTTATTATTATTGATTATCCCTAGAGGTCCCTCCTGTATCAGGCAGACCACATCACTATCATCATTTTTTCCCCTTCTTTCTTCTTACTGTTGTACACTATGTATGCTTCTCTTCTTTTTATTGTATACCATATATACTTTATATATATATATATATATATATATATATACTATGTATATATACATATATATATGTATATATTATCATTATATGTAAATCCCCACACTTTATGACTGTCTTTGTATTGTCCCCCTCATCTTTCATACTGGTGGCAAATAAAAGAAATCATTGTTGCTATTATTATTATTATTATTATTATTATTATTATTGTTATTATTATTATTATTATTATTATTATTATTTCTGTTGTAATTTTATCGCATGCTTTTACTGCATTAGCAAGCGCAGCTTTGTGTGTCTTGCGTATGAGTAGTATTTGGCTTTATCATTTCCATTGTATTGAATGTATCCCACGCAATATATGTGCAGTGCTGAGTAGTGCTCTTTTCTGTTTCATTATTATTATTATTATTATTATTATTATTATTATTATTATTATGTCATTTACTTTTAATCTGCATCTTTGATGCAATCACTTGCCGGGCACACCCAGCGCCCTAGGGCAAGTGAAGGTTAAGAGTTGTTGAAATATAGCTGAAAGCTTGGGGAGGGGAAGTAGAGATATATCTCCATGTAATGCAAACACAAACATTTACATTGATAGGGTTTTTCTAAGGATGTGGGCAGTACTTGTTAGCACAATCTTTTGGATTTCCTTGAGACATGGTTTTCCAGGGATATTGTCTAGGTGTTTCTGACATCCCTTTTTTATCATACCTAGGGCACCTACAATACAGGAACAGTTTTTGTTTTAAGATTCCACATCCTCTGTATTTCGATTTCCAGGTCCTTATATTTACTAAGTTTGTCAAATTCCTTGACAGATACATTTTTATCAGTGGGGACGCTTACTTCTATTAGTCTGCAGGTATTTTCTTCCCTGTCTTTCACAATTATGTCTGGTCGATTAGCCTTGATCGTTCTGTCAGTGTTGACTGGAAAATCCCAGAGGATGGTGACATCTTTACCTTCAACAACTGGCTGAGGATGGTGTTCATACCAGTTAGCAGGAGTGTCGGATTTGTAGTGTTTACATATCTTCCAATGTATATACTGTCCTACCCTATCGTGGCGATTTTTGTATTCGTTTGGTGTCAGCACAGGACATCCCGAAACGAGATGGTCTATTGTTTCGTCAAATGTGTCACAGAATCTGCATTTAGGGTCAGTACCGTTTCGGAGAACGTTAGCCTGGTAATTTCTGGTAAACAAGCTTTGATCTTGTGCTGCCATTATGAAGCCTTCAGTCTCTGCTTTCAATCCAGAGCTCTTCAGCCACTGATGGGTTGTTGCTTGGTCTTTATTATTATTATTATTATTATTATTATTATTATTATTATTATTATTAAGGCAGCGAGCCGGTGGAATTGTTTGTGAGTTTGGAAAAAATGCTCATTAGCATTATTTCTTCTAGTTCCTTACATTCTGAGTTCAAATTCTGTTAAAGTCGACATTGCTTTCCGTCCTTTTGAGCATCAACTAAATATGTACCAGTTGTACACTGGGGTTAATGTAGTTGATGTCATTGACTGTCTCCTCTTCCTCTAAAATTACTAACCTTGTACCAAAATTTAAAACCATCATTTTCATGATTATTATTATATTATATTATTATTATTATCATTATTATTATTATTATTATCATTATTATTATTATTATTACTTTACTTCTCAGAGCTCTCAGTCTTACTTGCTCTGGTTGGTTCTGTGAGAGTGGACAACAATCTGTTGTCAGAGGTCTCACAGGGTCTCCTTCCTATTGTTATTATTATTATTATTATTATTATTATTATTTTTCAGTAGTTTTATTTTTATAGCGTGCTTTCACTTCACTACCGAGCGCAGCTCTGTGTGCCTTGGGTATGTGCTGTGATTTGTTGTGATGCTCTGATGGTTATTGTATTATTATTATTATATTATTATTATTACTATTATTTATCATAATATTATCAGCTGTTATTCTCTTCTATGCATGCTTCTGCTGTACACTACATGATGCAACTCTGTCTTTCAGGAATATGGAATTATATTTGTATACTACATAAGATTTTGATTTCTTGCAGGATTTGTTTTGTTGTTTGAGGTGTTATTCTTAAAGTTTCACCTGGTTGTTGTTTGTTGTGTACAATCTGTGTTGTTCAAGATGTGTCATTATTGTTGTGGTGTGTTTTCTCTGTTGTTTGTTCAGAGTGATTGGCATTGTGTTTCAGTGTCAGACAGTTATTTGTTCAGAGTAGTGGATCTTAACCATGACCCCTTAGAAACATTCTCAGCTTGTGTGAGTGTAGCAGATATCAAGGTGGCACTTTGAGGTGGGTGCTGAATGCTTATAGGGGCCATGATTTTTTTAGGTAATAAAATATTTTAACTCGTTACATTATTTATATTATAAAGCACATTTCCAAAGAAGATAACTATATAAATATATTACGTTTATATATTTGTTTTGCAAGATTCTTGATGTGAAATCGTGTGTTGAAACAGATGTTGTTGTATTTAGGAATGGTCATTTCGCCAGTTTAGCCAATAAAGCTGAAGCAAATTAACACCAAATATATAGTGCATGTGTTTTTATTGACTAAACTGGCAAAATGACCATTCCTAAATACAACAACATATATAAATATATAGATATAAAAAAATTAGAAAAAAACACCTTTCATCAATTCAAAATGAACAATTAAATTAAATTAGTATTTCTAAATTGAATTTTTTCCCTGTAAGTTAGGATTAATATTCCCTCAAATACTTATTATAAATATATAGATATATAAATAAAATCTTTGTTGGGATTAGAATATAATTAAGATAATGTGGTATCAGTAGAAACAGGACTAATGATGTGCTAATAATCAGTATGATTGCATTCTATAAACTCATCTTCTTTAGTAATTACCATTTGCATATAATACAGAGGGAACTAGTTCATGCAATTATCTGAAAACAAAAATAGAAGGTTTATGCTGGATGGGATATAAAATAAATCACCACATAAAAGTTTGGTTATGTTTGATCAAAAATATCTGGAGAAGGGGTTTTTGTAATATGCCCTTTGGTGAAAGGGGACACTGAACTATAAATTGATGGGCAGCCACTAGTGTCAAATATTTATTGTAAAGGTTGTGTTATGATGGCTGGAGACTGTACTGAGTATGTGTTGGGAGGGTTTCATCATGTTGGTTTGTTGTTTTTATTGTTAGTATTGTTACTTCTAAAAATGCTTGATTAGCATAGAATTCTAGAATGGCAGAATCAGACGAAATGCCTTGTAACATTTAGTTACAACCTTTTATGTTCTGAGTTCAAATCCTGCTGAGGTCAACTTTGCCATTCATTCTTCCATAAAGAACCAGTCAAGTACTAGGGTTGATATAATTAACTAGATTCTTTCACCCCCAAACTTGAGGTTTTCTGCTGATATTAGAAGCAATCATTATTATTATTATTATTATTACTACTACTACTACTACTACTACTACTACTACTTTAGATTTTAAGGCAGCACGTTGGCAGAATCTTTGCTGCATCAGAAAAGTTACTCAGCATCATTTAGTCCATCTTTACATTCTGAGTTCAAATTGTGCTGAGGTCCACTTGGCCTTTCATCCTTTCGGGGTCTTGCTGGCCTTGTGCCAAATTTTGAAACCATTATTACTTCTGAGTTTGACTTTACCTGGAGCCAAGGAAATAAATATCCACAATATTTTATGGTTTATGTAGTTCACAATAGCACTTCCCTTATCTTAAAGTGCAATGCATCCAGACAGAATAAATAACAAGACAACAGACATATCATATTTTAAAATAATCAAAACCATTTTCAGCAGGGGGTTTCCAGCCATTTTTTTTTATTCTGCTTACCCTTGACAATTTTCTCCCACCTACTCTCTTTTGTTCAGTAATCTGAGTTTACTTTTCTTCCATTATAAAGCAACCAACTATATAGAAATTCAAAAACTCAATAGAAGTTTTTAAACGTTGTTAAGTTCAAATAGCAGTAAAAAATTTTTTTTTTTTTTATTTTTTAGAAATAGCACATAACAATGTTATTTCATATGTTTATTAACTAATGATAAACAAATACAAGACCCAGATACAGTCTTCTGAATTAACCCTTTTGTTACCAACCCGGCTGAAACCGCCTCTGGTTCTGTAATACAAATGTCTTGTTTTCATAAGTTTTGAATTAAAATTTATGTTCCTAACACTAGCTTAATGATAACTAAATTATTTTACTAAATTCTTTGTTATATCTAAAATAATTAAGAGAAACATAGAACATCTCAAAATAAATACAGTAACAAAAGGTTTAAGCTACTCTATTAGCAAACCTATAGTAAAGAAGTGTATAATTTGAAATTTAAATCTGAAGTAGGACTATTTTGTGAATATAATTTTTATTCTCTTCACCATTTTGGATTGGTATATATTCACAAAATAGTCCTACTTCAAATTTTAACCTAAAATTTTTTTTGTAAAATTATAATTAAAAGAAAATACAAATCTAGAATCACCAGATTTACCCCCGGGCTTGCTGAAATTTATCCCTTTGGGGGTACTTTTATCTTTTTTGGCAACCCTTAATCTACAGGGACCTCACTACAGACTGAAAGATATCTGAAGTTGCTTCTATACCATTCTACCAAGATAATGAATATGTAAGATAATAATAATTGCTGCATTATCAACATTAATCTGATAAAAATGAGATAAAGTGGAAAATATGGAGTGCTTAATCAAATTTTTTGTCACCATCGTCATTTAACATCCACTTTTGCAAAGATCAGACAGAATTCATTGAGTTAGATTTTCTATAGCTGGTTGGATACCCTTCCTGTCACCAATCCTCACTTGTTTCCAAGCTCAACAATATTTCCCCATGAGTAGACGTGTTTTGATGGAAAATTAGAAATGAGTGACCCCTCTTGTATGATGGTGACACTCATTTTACAGTTATATCTTTATTAAAGGACAACTCCAAATAGCAGTCAGGTATTCATCAGGGTTTAATTTTTTTGCAGCCTGCTATTGTTTATCATAATTCTCTAAACTACAACTGAAGAGATTTAAAACAGGCTGTCCATTAGCTATTAACTAATTTCTCATAACTGAATAAGTCAAAGGTTTAGGGAGGAAATACCAAACATGAAAGTAAAGCTTAGAATCAAGAAGTTTTAAGGTAAATTTTGCAAAGCCAAAAATTTTAATTGACAAAAAAGAGGAGGACTTAATTGCCATCTAAGAAACAGCCATACTTGATATGCAGAAAGGATTTTTTACAAGTACTGTATGGAGCACAGAATATAAACTCTGGATGCAAAAGAGTTGTGGTAGATGCAGAGTAGTAATTAAGAGTTAGAATACTAATAAAATAAATATTTTTATATCCTCAGGAAGTTCCTAAGAAGCAGTTAATAGCTTCTGTTATGTAGGTGACCTAAATAGCAGTAATAGTCAATGTTCTGGAAAGCACGATGGCCAGAATAAGAACGGGTGGAAATATTTCAGGAAGCTATTATCTCTGCTGGTAAAAAGGGCTTCTTTTTCAGAGTGAAGGGCAGGTTGCATGAAGTGCAATGCTGAATAGTAAGAAACCATGAACATTGAATATGGAAGACATATAAAGGCTGGAAAGAAATGGAGAAAGCAAGTACAAACTTTGTGTCATGTAACCAAACGTAAAGAGAAGACAATATATTATGTGACAAAGAGACCTATGAAGGACACAAACGAGTGGGGTAGTCTTTATGTAATCACATGAGCTGATGGATATAACAGACTGAATCCCCTTGAGTAACACCCTACCATCATCTTAAAGAAACTGATGTATACATTTAATTATCTAATTTTTGGCAGGGTACTTCCTTCCTCCATTAGTCACACCCATTGTGTTCCATTCAGCCAAAGGATGTGAGGGCCAGAAGCAGAGCTGCCTTAAGGTATGGCACACTGGGCAGTTGCTTGGGAGCCTCATGTGCCTAGAGGCCCAATTTTGATCTATGTATACTAAGGCATGCTTTCAGCAAATACATGCTATAAGGCCCAGAGCACTGACTTGGCTAGGAGCTTATAATGCTGCTAAGGTGACCCTAGCCCCAAAAGTGTCTATGCTTACTACATAAGCATCTAAAACAGTAGTGCAGAGAAAGTTTGGTACATAGTACCAGATCATACTTACATGCAAGTGATGATTATGGGTTTAAATTTAAAAATAAAGAAATAAAACATAAAGACGAGATAGCCAAGGATGGAACATTGTACATCATTGGTTTGCTTGATCAGGGTTGATATGAGGCTAAAAACAAACATCAACAGCTAAAAGAAACAATGTTATATTGTTTGTTACATATGTTTTCATGATATTGATTTTTAACATAGAAAGAAATTCACTTAGAGTTTTTTTGTTTTTGTTTTTTATAGTATATCATTGTTGTAATTTCATTTTGATGTCAGATATAATGATTAAATAAGTTTAAGGAAAATAGGGGAGGAACATAAAATAATGTTGAGCCATTGTTGATAGGAACATGCAGTGGCGCCATAAATCTACTGGGTGTATGTGTAATATATATATATATATATATATATATATATATATATATACATATACATATACATATATATATATATTATATATATATATATATGTATGTGTGTGTGTATATATGTGTGCTTTCATATATGAGTGTGTATGCGTATTTATGTGTATAAATGTATATATATATGTGTGTGTGTGTGTATGTATGTGTAAATACATACACACACACACACACACACACACACACACACACACATATTTATTCCAGGGGCGACAAGTTCAAAGGAGCTAAGTCCAGCCACTTAGAATAAAGAGCTAATGATTATGGATTAAATGTTTATATGGATGAATGTGTGTGTGTGTGTATGTGTGTGATCTTTGCTATCATTTTATGTCTGCTTACACTGACCTCATGGGTTGGCTGAGACACAGGTTGAGGCAGTGTGGTAAGGCTGGATGCTCTTCCTGGTGCCATGGGATACAATGCAACTCTTCTAAAACCCAGGAAATATCCAGTGTGCTTCAGTATGAGGGTGTGTGTATCTTATCTTTTATCTTTTACTTGTTTCAGTCCTTGGATTAGGGCCATGCTGGGGCACCGCCTTGAAGGACTTTAATTGAATGAATTGATCCCAGGACTGATTTTCTTTTAAGCCTGGTATTTATACTATCAGTCTCTTTTGCTGAATTGCTAAGTTATAGGTATGTGAACACACCAACACTGTTTGTCAAGCAGTGGTGGTAGACAAATACATTGTTAAGCAGTGGGGGTGGACAAATACAGACAAAAAGACACATACACATACATATATAATATATATATATATATATATATATATATAAACATATATATATCTATATATATATATATATATATATATATATATATATATATACATATGTAGATATAGATATGTATATAAATATATTGGAAATGTATGGGATCCTTGGTACAGTTAGGTATATTTGAAAAATGAAAAAGAATGACTTCAATGTTAGTTCTAATCAGTTTAATTTATTATTTTTTATTTTTTTGATAATATAAATTTTAAACTTTATTTTGTAGATCTAGTAAGTTCTTTGTTAACTTGGGTGGGAAGATTTAAAAGAAAATTTTTTAAAAACTTTTGTGGAGAAACATACCTGAGAAGTTGGGGCTTTGTGATTCTATATATGGGACTTGGGTGTATCTGGGGTGGGGTGGGGTTTGTTAATCAGTGTGGGAGTGAGTGAATGTTGATGAATAATAGCTGGAAGAAAGTAGTGAATGGTCAACAGAAGATACCTGAATGGGGGTGGAGTTTGGAGATGGTGGGGTGTTATATATGTATGACAGGCTTCTTTCGATTTCCATGTACCAAATGCACTCAGCCCACGTTTACATTAGGAGATAATTGCACAAGGTGCCATGCAGTAAGACTGAACCCACAACAATGTGGTTGGAAGCAAACTTCTTACCACACAGCTACACCTGTATTTGTATATGTGCATGCACATATACACAACCATCGCTTAATGTCTAGTTTTCCATATGTCCATTTGTTGAGTAAACTTTTCTGCAGTTGAATGCCCTTCTTGTCACCAACCTTCACCTGTTTCCAAGCAAGATGATATTTCCTCTTGGTCGGACTTGCTTATGTGGAAGATTTGTAACAAATGACAATGATACTCATGAGCAATCATCACATGTTGTTAAGAAAAGGATACATGTAAACACACACACATACAATGGGCTTCTTTCAGTTTCCATCTAACAAATCCGCATAAAATACACCTTCCAAATGTCGTCGATGCCTGTGCCCCCTTGACTGGCTCCCGTACCAGTGGCACATAAAAAGCACTATTCAAACATGATCGATGCCAGGCCTGCCTGACTAGCTCCTATGCCAGTGGCACATAAAAAGTGACCACTACAATCTCAGAGTGGTTGGCATTTGGAAGGGCATCCAGCTGTAGAAACAGTGCCAGATCAGATTGGAGTCTGGTACAGCCACTGGCTTTCCAGACCTCAGTCAAACCGTCCAACTCATGCCAGCATGGAAAATGGATGTTAAACGATGATGATGATTATAATGAAATCCACTTATTTTAGCTTTGCTAAAGTAGGGAACACGTTTCTAGGTGTTGTGCAGTGTGATTGAACTCAGGACCACATGAGTGAGAAGCAAGCTTCTTAACCAAACAGTCATCCCTGCACCTATGTGTATGTGTGTGTGTGTGTGTGTGTGTGTGTGTGTGTGTGTGCATGTATACGTGTTTATATATGTTTGTGTATATGTGTGTCGATGTCTATATACAAGTTTTTGTGTGTGTGTATGTATGTGTGTGTAAAATTAGCTTATTTACTCTGATTTATCAAACATATACAAACTGTATGTAATGTTATTATTTCTCTTTCTGCTAATTTAAATGTCTGTCATTGATAAAAAAAAATGAAAATAAAAAATGTGTCTGAAGTTTTGGAACTGTTCCCACCACTCTGTTTTGGCAGCATTGTAACCGTTATCACTATAATTGATATCATTTGTAATATTGCTATACAAATAACAATTAGAACTACTACTACTACTAACACCACCATCACCACCACCACCACCACCACCACTACTGCTACCACCATTAATAATAATAATAACAATAATAATAATAATAATTTCTAACTTTGGTGCAATGCCACACACCACACTTACATGACCATGCTCTTGTAGGGGTGTGAGATGCAGTCAATTGAAAATGGTCCCAATCTCTCTCTCTTTCTCCCTATCTATTTGTATATATATATATATATATATATATATGTGTGTGTGTGTGTGTGTGTGTGTATACATATATATATGTATATATATGTATATATATATATATATATATATATATATATATATATATATATATATATATATATCTACACACACACACACGCACACAGATAAATATAGATATGTATATGTATTTCTAAATCTGAGTACTAGACACACGACCATGTCAGATTTACCTATTTCGTCATAGATTGGAGAAAATGATGAACAGCTTTTATCGATTTTCAACCCTTATTGGGATCTCAATGACCTGACCAGTCTCAGAAAGACAAGTAACCTATCCATTTACATTCTCATCAAATCTAATAGCTCCTCATGCAGTTTAAATTTAAATTACAAGACATTACCAGTATTTAGAATATTACCAGTATCTAGAATATTACCAGTATTTAGAATATTTCTGCATCTCTTTATGTATTGAAAGAGAAAACTGTGAAGAGAACTTGTGTATTCTAGCTTAAGTTTCACTCACCTCCATAGTTAGAAAGGTCACAGAGTACATATATACATATATAAAAAGCAAAAAGAATCATTTAACTGCATCGGCTTACAAGTGGAGATAATGGTAAAATTATGGAATCCAGATCAGTTAAGTTTCTTAAGTTTTCACTTTATCAAATATTCATATTGAATAAATCTCTGATGAAGTGAAGACCTAAAAAGCTTACCTAATGCAAGTTGCACAATTCACTCATTATCTTGTCTGAAATACATATAAAAATGATGTAATTAAAAGATTTATGAAATGACCCTCTGGTTTTGTTGTATATTCATATATATATATATATATATATATATATATATATTGTGGATGTCATAAAAATGTTATAAACTTTTAAGAGAGCATTAAATGTAAATATTGGGTTGGAAAACACTTTTGGATGGAAACAGTTGAAGACTGCTTCTGGGATTCTGTAAGGCCCAGAGTAATGATATGCCTCTCAGTTGGCACACTTTCATAAGGCATCAATTATAAAGTATCTAATTGGTGCTCTATACTTGTAAAGTATTTAATTGGTGCTCCATTTCTAATGCTCATCCCACCTTTAAACAAAAGCAATAAATGAGCCAATGAAGGAATCTCTAGATTGTCAGTAAATCTGCTAAATATTGTAATTATGTCACTTTCAAATGGCATCTTACCATCTTAAATCAGAAGGGACACATTGAATAATGATAGACAATACTAGAAGAGAAAAAGGAAAAGATGGAATGGTCATGACTGAGACACTTTCAATCATAGACTTCAATGAGAGCTGACCCGGGGCTAAGTAACAAGATGATATCAATGACTGCTAATAATAATAATAATAATAATAATAATAATAACAATAATTAAAATAATAATAATAATAATAATAATAATAATAATAATAATAATAATAATAATAACAACAATAACAACAATAATAATAAAAATAATAATAATAGGTCATAAAGACCTATTTGATACAAAATGTACCATAAAACATAGAGATATATAATAGACGAAACAGGGTACATACGTGTAATGCAATATATAAAAACAGGTAAAAAATTTAGCACAGAGCACATGTTAGGGCAGCCCATCCAATCAAGGGTGAGAAGCTGCCACTTATGTTGCATTATGGCACCCAGACCTCCAGACACTTCCACTCCACTCTGATCCACTTCTGCAAACTGGATTCTTTGAATCTGTGAACGTCATCTACATGGATTGATTGGCTCCCCATTAGACGTTGATAGTATATCAATCTGGTTTTCACTAACAGGCTGTCGTTTTGAAAGCCTGGTTGTACACATATCCCAGCACTTCTTCAGCTATTACGGTATTCTTTTTGTCCTCTGTCTGGTCATTCAACAGAGTCATCATGTTTCTATTTTATTGTTAGATGATTATAGATGTGAGGCCCTGGAAGTTGACCATTCCATAGTGGGGCAAAACTTCTATTAACAGACTATTTTCAGAATGGGCTGCTATTTTTTTTTTGGCTCTACTTCTTCCTTCCCTTCCTACTGTCCCCAACAATTTTCACCTTCCTCTAGGATCCATCTCCTTCCAAACATGACTAGACAATGGAGTGGAACTTCTATTTGGATTCTCCAGCTGGCTCTGTTTTGGATGGGAACATCTTGGTTTCTTCTTTGTATTCTACATCACTGACCCCTGGTGCTGGTGCTGGTGGTACTGAGGACATGGTGATTGCATTCATCTTTTTATTTCCATTCAAGCTATTCTTAGAGCTATGACCAGTGATGCTATGGAATCAGATCTAACAGTTACAGTTGAAAGGGTTTATTGCTGTCATCAACCCTGGTGTTGTGTACTACTCTTTTTTTCTGCCTTCTTTGTTCTTGTCTGCTGAAGGTCATCAAGTGGGCTTTACTACCCCATGTATAGAAATTGACCCTGCTGCCTTGCTCTACCTCTTCTCTCCAGTTTTGCACAGCTCTAGAATAACTGATCTTTTGAGGATCCCCAAAACATTGACATCTATGCAGATACCATAATATTGCAAGTCACCTCCACACTCGGTACTGTACTGCTGAGGTGATGATGAGCCAAGGGACCCATGTCACTAAATATATATAGAAAGTCAGCCCTCTGTTTTGAACCACATCTCTTTTCCCTCAATGAAGTATAGCTCTAGGATTACTTCACAATCTTTCAAGTATCATCAAATATGATGACCTGTGAAGATCCCACATAGCATTGTGGGTTACCTTTATGCCCAATACCTGCTTGTACTGCATGACAAAGCTGATGACATGTCAAGGGGTCAATATCAGTATAGCCTTCATATTCTTTCTACTCTTGTACTGCATCACCATTCTGTGGACATATATGTCCCACATGCTCTGCCTGTCTCTTTGCTTCATCTTAGGACTTTCATATGCGTCCACTTGTTGATCCTGCTATTGCTCTATTAGTTGTTGAACTTTGTGACAACCTTCATGGAGCAGATTTATGATCAAAGCCATTCCAAATATGACCATCCCATCTTCTGTCCAGACATAGTATATCTAAGTGGCTACCTTATCCAATGTGTCATTCCCTATTAGAATGAGATTTGAGAGTTTTGATTGTTATTTCCAGGAGCCCAAGCAGCCATGTAGGGCATCCCCTTATTGCTACCTGCAACAGACTCTATCATATCTGATTCAGTATTTCCTTTTAGAATGTGATTTGAGAAAGATTAAGCTCTTATTTATAGCTAACCAAGAAATGATGTAATGATATCCATGTTTGATGATTGTAGTGGATCCTTCCTTATATAATTCATCATACTCATTTAGAACATGATTTGAGAAAGATTTAGCTGCTATTTTTAGGAAACAAAGAAATGCTGTAGTGGCCCACTCATTTGTTGCTCACATTGGATTCTGTCTTAACTGATTCATCATTCCCTTTCAGAATGTGAATTGAGAAAGATTTGGCTGTTACAGCTTGTATCTCAAACAACCCTCTATGAACTCTCTCTACTGCCTTAAGTGGTTCACAAATACATACAAATACTCCACACTTAGAGCTAGGTATATTGGGGTTTCTGAGAGTCAATTGTATTGGCCATGGATACAATGTTGTTCTACTGACCGGATACAAATATCCATCTTCTCCATTCATTGTCCAGTGTGTTATTTGAAATCAAACATCTATGCTCTTTTTTTCTTTTACTGGTTTCAGTAATTGGACTGCGGCCATGCTGCAGCACCACCGTCAGGGGTTATGGTCAATCATATCGACCTCACCACTTCCTCTGGTATTTATTTTATCATCCTTGGAGGAGGAGGAAAGACAAAGTCCATCCAAGCATAAAGGGCCGTACAAACTCCATAAAGGGATGTAACCAGAATATGAAGGGATATAACAAGACTATAAAGGGATATAACCAGAATATAACGGGATGTTACCAAATACCACAAGGTATTTTTCTTCGACGCTCTATTACTGATTCTTCATTCCTCACCGATATACATGTATTCATCCTCCATCCATCCATACCATACATACACACACACACACATATATAAATGTGTATTTGTGTGTGTATATATTTATATACACATACACATATGTGTTTGTGTATATAGATGTATATTTGTATACGTGTACAGATATGTTAATATATATACATATACATACACATGTATATGTATATGGAAGTGTCTATATATGTGTATCTATATATTTATATATCTATGTTATAGTAATATATATATATATATATATATACACACACATTATATATCTATCTACATATATGTGTGTGTGTGTTTATACATTTATAAAAACATGCTGGCATGTATACATACATACATGTGTATATGTGTATGTGTGTGTCCGTGTGCGTGTGTGTATGCGTGTGTATGCATACATACTAATGGGTTAGGCTTCTGAACAGTTTCCATTTACCAAATTCTTATCCACACAGCTTTGGCCAATGTGAGACATGGTTGAAGACACTGGCCTAATGCACGCCACTTACTGAGATTGAACACAGAATCACGTTTCCAAAGAGAACTCCTAAACCATATGGCCATGAAAAAAATTTTTTTCCCTTTATTTCTTATATCTTATTTTTTTATTATTGTAATCTCTGTATTGCTTGTGTATTGATTGGTTGAAATAGTTCACACCTCTCATTCCTTTCACTTGCAATGTCTTCTTGTTCTGTTTTTACTCACACTACACTTCAAAAATAGCTGAATTCAAAACTGCACTCAAAATTAATGATAATAATAATAATACTAATACAACTAATAATAATATAATTTTTTTTTTAATACATTTTGTTACTAATTACATGTGTATACATAAATGTTCTAATTTTAATCTTTTACATATATGTTTTTTTCCTTTCAATCTCCAGCATTTACGAAAGATACCATTTGTGTCGGCCTCACCAAAGTTGGATCTGACGAACAGAAAATCCTTGTGGCACCATTAGAGCGGTTAGCAGAAACAGATATGGGCCCACCACTCCATTCCCTCGTGATTCCTGGCAATATGCACCCTATGGAAATTGCCATGTTGAGAAGTTTTGTTTTAGATTCTACAACTGAATCCAAATTGCAAGAAATGGAAACATTTTGCTAGTGAAACAGAATCAGTGACAACCTACCTACCACTTTGCTTTCTTTCATTGTTTATGTTGGTTTCATTATGAAATAAATATCTATGACATATACTGCATTATAATTTCTAAATTTATACTTGTTAATATATATATATATATACATAAATTGTTAAATATATATATGTTTTATACATACATAAATGCATATATATATGTAAATATATATATATATATAAAATGTTGCATAAATATATATATTGTATATAAAGGGCTGCCTATATATATATATATACATACACACCATTTTTTTTTATTCATAAGGAGTAGAAAAAGAAGGGGAGCACCCACAACCTTTGCAGACCCTCTAAGATTGGTGAAATTGATGTTATTAACCATTAATGTTTTCTGCTTCAGCATCTATAAGACAGAATGTAAGGGTGGGGAAATTCAGTGAAATAAGATTTTGAGGAAAGAACTGCTTAGTGAAGTGTCAGTAAGTGAGACAAGAAGGAGAGAGAGAGAGAGAGAGAGAGAGAGAGAGAGAGAGAGAGAGAGTATGAGAACTGATCTGTACGTAATATGCAACTTAAAAAATAAAGTCTTCAATGTTACCATATGATCTCATAGATTAAAGAGTACGGTGCTCACTACATATTAAGCTGGTACTTGGAACTAAAAAAAAATGGTTCAGACTTAAAATTATGATGGTGCTTTTATCTATTAATACCCTTGCTTTGTCAATCTTGCAATAATATCATTTTGGTCAATGTTTTGATTTAAATCCAGGCAGGTTGGTAACATACAGCCAGAGGCTAACATGGGTGGGTTAACAGTGAAATGGCTAAACTACATATGAACATATATATTTATATGTGTGTATGTGTGTGTTTGTGTGTGTGCGTGTGTGTGTGTGTGAATAGGTAATATTGAAATAAAAGTGCATATGAATATACATAAGGAAGTTATAATACCAAAGAAAGTGAATAGGATATGGCATGCATAATTGTACCCTGTCTCTTGGTGATTAATTTAAATATTCAATCTAACTTAATAAAATAATTGTTAATCAATTAATTTATCATAATTAATTATGGTTGCCTGGTTTATTTGACATTTCTTACTGGCATTGTCTTCATATTTTGTCTTTTAAAAAAAATGGCCTTTTCTCTACCAGGCCACAGTAAAATGACAGCTCAAGTAAATTCAAAGACCTAATCTTAAGCAGTGTGGCATCTCTTATGATGAAATAAATCAATTGATTGATTACAACTAATTAATGATTATCATGGTTTCTTCAACGATTATTATGCTTGTATGTATATGTGCATTGCATTGGAAATATAATCTTTTAGCAAACTAAATTCTTAATACAGTTAAGATTTCTTGGCTGAAGTTATTTCTCTTACATAGATGATGTTCTAGAAGTAATGACAGGAATGCCACATATGCAAAATCCTTCTTCAATAAAATGGTAACCTGTGGCCTAAGGAAGAAATCCTAAACAATTCAAGAACAGAATAATGAACCCAATAAATCAATTCTTTGTTGCCAAAGTCATCATTTGTGGTATTGCTCTGCCCGCTAGGTCTACATAGAAGCCAAATCATAATAAAAGCATATCCTTGGGTTATTGATATTAGATAATGTAGTCCCCACCTAAAAGAAAATGGGATGGGCATTGGTGGATTGTCATTGGTTATGAGTCTGACAAAAAAAAAATAGAAATACTTGAAACAGTGAAAGCAAAGTAGCAAGAACAGTCACATAATAAAAGATAATGAAATTTTACTTCTATATTGACATACAAACGTGTACAAACACATGCATATACACACATATGACAATATATAATTAGATATGCACCCTGCCACACACACATGTATGTGTATACATATATGGATGTAAATACACACAGAAACACTCACACACATATTTATATAATATTATATAATAGGAGTAGGAGTGGCTGTGTGGTAAGTAGCTTGCTTACCAACCACATGGCTCCAGGTTCAGTCCCACTGCGTGGCATCTTGGGCAAGTGTCTTCTACTATAGCCTCAGGCTGACCAAAGCCTTGTGAGTGGATTTGGTAGATGGAAACTGAAAGAAGCCCATCGTATATATGTATATATATATATGTATTATGTATGTGTGTGTGTATCTGTTTGTCCCCCCCAAATCACTTGACAACTGATGCTGGTGTGTTTACGTCCCCGTAATTTAGCGGTCCGGCAAAAGAGACCGATAGAATAAGCACTAGGCTTACAAAGAATAAGTCCTGGGGTCGATTTGCTCGATTAAAGGTGGTGCTCCAGCATGGCCACAGTCAAATGACTGAAACAAGTAAAATAAAATAGTAAATATTACACACACACACAGTATAGCTTAATGGTTATGAAGTTTGCTTTGCAATCATGATATTCTGGGTTTGATTCTACTGTAGCATCTTAGGTAAATATTTTCTAAAGCTATGGGTCAGCCCATACCTTGTGAGTGACATTGATTGGATAGAAACTGTATGGAAGCCTGTCACTTGGACTGTACTTGTCATTCAAAATGTGCAACTTTGTCATACACTGTATCAACCTGATTTGACCTGATAATTATGTCAGGAGTACATATGTCTGTGGAATGCTCAGCCACTTGCATGTTGATTCAGAAACAGGTAACTCAGTTAATTAAACATCTGAATTCTCATCATGGAAACCAATAGAGCACCATCCACATATGTGTGTGTGTGTGTGTGTGTGTGTGCACGTGTGTTTGTGTGTTAATATATATTTGATAACAATTTGATTCAGCTCTGTTCAAGTTTCGTAGGCTATAGTATGAACTGGTCTCTTCAGACATCATAGGCAGAGTGGTATGTCATATGTGTTTGTATACATCTTTAATACCATTTTAATGCCAGAAAAACCAAAAATAGGGGATCTATATTTGACTCCAATAATCTTAAGAACAGATTATAAAGGAGACATAATTAAATACCTACTTCTTTATTACCCACAAGGGGCTAAACATAGAGGGGACAAACAAGGACAGACATAGGTATTAAGTCGATTACGTCGACCCCAGTGCGTAACTGGTACTTAATTTATCGACCCCGAAAAGATGAAAGGCAAAGTCGACCTGGGTGGAATTTGAACTCAGAACGTGAAGACAGATGAAATACCTATTTCTTTATTGATCACAAGGGGCTAAACATAGAGGGGAGGGGACAAACAAGGACAGACATAGGTATTAAGTTGATTACATCGACTCCAGTGCATAACTGGTACTTAATTTATCAACCCCGAAAGGATGAAAGGCAAAGTCGACCGCGGTGGAATTTGAACTCACAACGTAATGGCAGACGAAATACCGTGAAGCATTTCACCTGGCATGCTAACGTTTCTGCCAGCTCACCAAGCATTTTGACCAAGGTGAAATGACTGAGCCAAATAATAATTTCTTAAACAGATACAAGGGCCCAACATTTTGGGGAGAAACACAGTTGATTGTATTAATGTTAGTACTTCACTGGTGCTATATTTTATTGACTCCATGATAATGAATAATGGTCATGTTCACCATTATAAAATTTGTACTCAGAATGTCACAGCAAACAATCACAGAATTTGCAAATTGAATCAACAAGTAGAAGATTTAGGGACAAACCAAGGATGAGATGGTTGGATAACATCCATTGTCTCAGTTGGACATGCTTAGGAATCCAGCTAGAAAGCCTAATGATGGTTTCTTCTGTTGGAATCCTTTGGAGGTGGTGCCTGAGGACTCTACCCCAATGACCCACCCATGACAGGCGAGCAGAGAAGTTGCGTAGATGGAAAGAGCCAGAGAAAATATTGTAGAGGATTTTTTCCAGTGTCCAATAATTTTGCTAGTCAACACCCCTTAATAATAACATCAATAATAATAATGATAATGATAATAATAATAATAATAATGACAATAATAATTATAATTATAATTTATTTTATTCTGCCATTGAGGCTTATTCATGCATATAACAATGTAACACAAAAGAAGGGGCTGTAAAGGTGTGCTAGTACACACACACACATACACATATGTATATATATATATATATATATATATATATATAGATATAGATATATATATGTGTGTATGTATATATCTGTGTGTATGCATTTGCACCCACCACCACTTGAGGACAAGTGTTGGTGTGTTAGCAGTTTGGTAAAAGGGACTGATAGAATAAGTACCAGGCTTAAAATTTAAAAAAATAAGTGCTGGGGTCAATTTTTTCAAGGCAGTGCCCCAGCATGGCTGCAGCCTAATGACTTAAATAAGTAAAATGTAAAAGACAAAAGATGATGACGATGATGGTAATTGTTTCTGCTATAGACACATGGACTGAAATTTTAGGAGAGGGAGTCAGCTGATTACATTGATCCCCCCAGCGCATGACTGCTACTTATTCCATTAATTCTGAAAGGATGAATGGTAAAGCCAACCTGAGCAGAATTTGAACTCAGAACGTAAAGATGGATGAAATGCCACAATGCATTTTGTCTCGTATGCTAACAATTCTGCCAGCTCATCGTTTCTAATCCTTGAATAATAATAATGATAATGATAATAATAGGTGCAGGACTGGCTGTGTGGTAAGTAGCTTGCTTACCAACTACATGGTTCTGGGTTCAGTCCCACTGCGTGGCACCTTGGGCAAGTGTCTTCTACTATAGCCTCGAGCCGACCAAAGCCTTGTGAGTGGACTTGGTAGATGGAAACTGAAAGAAGCCCGTCGTTTATTTGTATGTGTGTGTATATGTTTGTGTGTCTGTGTTTGTCCCCCCAACATCGCTTGACAACTGATGCTGATGTGTTTACATCCCCGCAACTTATCAGTTCAGCAGGCGAGACCGATAGAATAAGTACTAGGCTTACAAAGAATAAGTCCTGGGGTTGATTTGCTCGAATAAAGGCAGTGCTCCAGCATGGTCGCAGTCAAATGACTGAAACAAGTAAAAGAGTAAAAGAGTAATAATAATAATAGTAATAGTAATAATAATAATAATAAAAATACAAGGAAGATGGAAATAGAAATTTAGACATATACAATCCTCTAAAATACGAGAGACAATAAAGATAGTGTCATTAATTGTTGTATCCTTGGGGACAATATCAGAAGGCATCAAGAAGAATATAAATGAAATCAGAACAGAGTGTCCAGTAGAACCACTACAAAATGTTTGCGTCCTTGGCATAGCCAGAATCATCATCAGGGAAGTATTAGATAGTGGGAAAGAATAGATTGCATGGTACCAGAGGCTTCAGGTAGCAAGCCCACTATGCATGCAAGTTTCCAGGAGTTACAACAAAACCTGTGAGTGATAAATAATAATAATAATAATAATAATAATAATAATAATAATAATAATAATAATAATAATTTTGACTCTTATATCTTCAGGAGGCGTTCCCTCAATCCTTTATATATTAACCAAAATGAAGTAGATTGACAAAATTATTTTTTGAACCTGTTGAAGACACACAAGATGTCGAAATATCATTCACTTGATGACAATGGCACTCTTCTTTTAATTTTGATTTAATAATAATTATAATAATAATATAGTAATATTAGTAATAATAATGTCTTTTATATAAACTCAGCTCGTAAATGTGGGGAGAGAAAAGGATATATAGTGGATTTGACCATGCCAGTACTTGACTACTTGTAAAAGCTGGTAGTGAGCATTGTATTGCTATTGTTTTATCATATGATATCATTGACTAATAAATTGAATTATAAATTGACACGAGGAATATTATCTGTGACTGACAATCATTTTTCCTTCTTACTTTGAGCCCCTTCATTGTCATCAATATAAACTAGTCAGCATACTGAATTGGGGGGTCTGTCTGCAGTCAGTATTCTCACATATTCACTCTCAAGAAGAAAAAAAACGAAAAGAAAAATAATAATAGTTATCTCTCTGATTGGTCAGATGCCAAACCTTTCGAGTTTGTACTTCTGTGTGGTGGGCACCACAGTATGTGATTAGCAAGACTGAAAGTCTCCGTATTGTCACTTAGCCTCTAAAAACAAGAAAAAAAATATTCCTCGTATCACTCTACCACTGTAGAAAAAAAAACAAAAAAAAAGCGAAAAACAGATTGGATGATTGGATAATATGGTTGCAGATACACTATGCATGAAAACAAACAAAAAAAAAAAGAAGAAATGGCCAGAGTTATTAAGAATATCTTTGGTCATTGGCTAATATGGGAAGAATAAAGCATGCTAAATCCTAACTCCTGCCAGATGCTGATGCTTGCTTCATTGTCTTGTGTTCTACTTAGTTTTGAAAACAGTGCAGGGATGACTGCAATTAAGCAGTTTGCTTCCCTATATATATAAGCAACATATATATATATATATATATATATATGTATGTATGTGTATATATATATATATATATATATATATATATATATATATATATATATATATATATTATATATATATATGTGTGTGTGGTGTGTGTGTGTGTGTGGAAGCGCGTGGATTAGTGGTTAGGGTGTCAGCACCATGATTGTAAGATAGTGGTTTTGATTCCTGGACCGGGCGACGCGTTGTGTTCTTTAGCAAAACACTTCATTTCACGTTGCTCCAGTCCACTCAGCTGGCAAAAATGAGTAACGCTGCAATGGACTGGCGTCCCGTCCAGCTGGGGAACACATACGTCATAGAAACCGGGAAACCGGGCCCTTGAGCCTGGCTAGGCTTTAAAAAGGGCATATTTATTATTTATATATATATATATAAATATATGTGTGTGTGTGTGTATATATATATATATATATATATATATATATAAACTATAGATTTATAGTCCAACCCCTGCCAGCATGGAAAATCGATGATAAATAATAATGAAGATATAAAATATATATATATAAAATTAAACTGTGTGTGTGTGTGTGTGTGTATAATTTAGGCAAGCAAAATGCAGGGCGACTGCGTTTTCAAAGCCTCACTTTGCCTGATGAGCTGGTGCTCATGAGGCAAAAGAGAATAAACTATTTGGACTGTATATTTGTATATTGTAATACCTGGCATTTTTATGATTTCCTGAAAAATGATTACTTAAAGTGTGTATGTGTGTGTATATCTATATATTTGTATGTGTGTATTTTGGCATGCGTGTGTACATATGGTTTGACTATGAAACTTTGGTTAGAAAAATGGAAATCTTCCCCTTTAAAAATGAAGCCCTTTGAGATAGTTGTTTCGCATCTAGTTACAGAGACACCTTTGTTGCGTTCACCATCAGAATTGCAGTAAACCAATGTTTGGTTCAATAGAAACCTTATGACATTATTCTTCAGTGTTTGTCATTGTCATCATTATTAGCATCAGTTACCATTTTATCTCTGCTTTCCATTTGGCAAAAGCTCTCGTGGGCTGTCACACTCTGAGTTAGTTCATATTCGAAGTTTCTGCTCTTCTAAGGATGATATATTTAAATTTTAGCAAATTTCTATAGCTGAGTGTTCTTCCTAACACCAGCTACTTTACAGAGTGTACTGGGTGCATTTATCATGCACCTGCATTGGAAAGAATGTCATGTCCTCAAGAAGACAAACTACAGAGTTTTGTTAGCCCGACAATGTCTCTGATCATTTGCCAGTCACGTGACTGGCTGTACTGGACAAATTTTATCATGGTGGTGGTACTAGCGAGATTGCCTTTTGCCCTGCAAGACTAAAGAGTGTTCTCACTGTACTATATTGTCTCTATTCAGGATAATGTGGCCAGTGGAGTGGGTAGAAGAGAGATTGGTTGCAGAAGATGACATAGGATGGGAGAGAAAAAGAAAAAAGAGTATGAAAGGGGGGAAAGTGAGTGATTGGAAAAAGAAAGAAATGTGAGAGATTAATGCCAAAGGACTAATCAAGAGAAGCAGTAAAGGTAGGGTGTTATGAGAGAGAGAGAAGGTAGTGGGAGAGAGACATTAATGGCAGCTACATGTTTGCAAATAGAAAAGAGAGAGAGAGTGAGTGAGAGTATCAGAAATGGTTAGTGGTAAAAGAGTGCAACAGATATCAATATGGAATTAGAAGTAATACTAGTTGATAAGGAATAGCAAGATGGCAATAATAAAAGAATGATTGATGTGAATAAAAGACTGACTGGAAGGAGAAATTGCGGTGAGTAGTAAAGGAGGGTAAAATTGAGAGTGCAATGGATAACAAGAGATCCAATGCAATCCTTCCTTATCCAGGCATTGTAATGGATGAGAGACATTAATGGCAGCTATTTGTTTGCTGAGAGAAAAAGAAAGAGTGAGTGAGTGATGAGTAATTACAGGAATGGTTTGTGATAACAGAATGTGATGCTTGGCGTGGCACAGTGAATAGGAAAGGGGTTGAGAGAGTATCAAATAAACAAGAGGAGCAGCAGATGGGGTATTAGCTGGTACAAACTGGATGAAAGGCCCAGTTGTAGACAGATATCCCAGACACCATTTCTACCCCATTTTAAAAATATTTCACCATGCTTGCACAGGTTGATGGGTCTTCTCCAGTGCCATATGTCACCAATCAACAAGGTCCTTATCATAAAATAATAATAAATGTCAGGTTTCACAGCCATGCAGTAAACTGGACAAAAAAAATGAATCGTAACAAAAAAGTTTCAACTTGAATGAACATTTTTTGCCAAACCATGTTTTATTGAACTAGAAAACTGCTGGTGCTGCTTTTCCTATTCTGCGAGAAGTTTCTTCATCCTTTTGAATATTGTTGGAACTATGTACATAGACAAAGTCATTGACAAGTTCTCTCCCACTTCTTTTTGATCCCTAGTAAGGGAATGAGAATTCTCTAAAAGGGTTAAGAAAGTGTTAATACTGTGGGAGCCAGGTATTATACTAGACACATTTTGTCAATTTTACAACAGGTCATTTTGCAATGGTTGGCAGAATGCATAGAAACCAACAGTGACTCATACTTAAAAAAGTGAACTCCAATCAAAAATCTTGATGCCCACATATTCCAGATATACCTCACTCTAGCTTCGAGTTGATTGGAATGAAAAAAATAAACAAGAAGCAAAAAAAAAATGACGAAAGAAACATAAGTGTTTTGTGGCTAAAATAAAATATTTTGGCAAACTCCATCCACCCCAATCAAAGAAAAAAAAAGAAAAAGAAAATTTAATTCCATCATATTGTATCATATTTCACAAACTTGGAAGTTTTCAAATTTTCTGTTTAGATAGGAAAGTTGGTATAAAAACTACCTCTTTGGAACAAAAAATTCTTGCTGCAAAAAAAAATTCCTTGAAAGTTCTCTTATTTTACATTAATTCTGTTGACATTTTCTTTTTCTTCCCATTTTTTCTGTTTTTGTCTACTTTTTTTTTTTTACTTTATACAGACATTTTAGACCAGAAATTTTTTTATATATTTAATTTATATATTTTTTTTATTATTATTCATGCTTTATTAATTTTCTTATTAACTTTCTTCAGCGAGAAATCTAAATTTTGCTTTATTTTTTAATATTTTTTCACTGTTCTTATCCATTTTTTTTATTATATTCATCATGTTTAGAATTGAATCTACTTCCAGACTTTCTTAAAAGCTCTGGAAATTCAGTCAATATACAAAGGAGACCCATTTCGACCCAGGAGAAATTTTTGTTTGCTTACTATTATTATTATTGTTGTTGTTGTCATTATTATTATTATTGTTAATATTATTTTTACAAAAAAAGAGAAAACTATTGAAGCCATGCATAAAACTAAGCTGATGCTATGGTCACCTCATTATTGCTTCTCAGACTTCAACAAGCATTATATCTTTAGAAATTATTTATTTGCGACTTCATACAAGCCCTCCCTGAAGTACTTACCCAACCATAGAAATATATTAAATTAAGAATCAAATTTAGCTATCAGTGTGAGAATACGAAGATGTTTTCTTATATTTATTTATTGTAATCAATACCATATGAACAATATTAATATATGTATGTGCATCTGTATGTGTATGATTATCTGTGTGTGTGTGTGTACATGTATATATGCACACACAACATATATATACATATATATACATGTGCATATATATATATAATAATATATATATATGTATATAAATATATATATATATATATATAGATATATATGCGTATGTATATATGTGTGTATGAATATATACATACATACACATCTGCTTACATTACTCACACATTATATACCTGTATACATTTGCATACATATATGTATGTGTATACACAAACACGCATGCATACCATGATAATAGAAAAATTGAGAGTAAAAGAATTATTTAAATTATATTTAAGAATATATTCTATTGAAATTGTAATTTTTTTCTTTTCAAATTTTATTACATAACAATAATTTAATTCTTTCACTTAAATTTCTATCATCTCAATTTCATTCACCAAAACCTTGTATTTCATGGTAACCCAAATTACTTCACAAAACAACTTTGAGCTGATTTCACCCCCTACCCCACCTTACATTCGTGGAAAGGCACTCTCTTCATGCCTCTGTGAATCCCCATGAACCTTCAAGGGTCCTAAGGGACGCTTCTTATCTCTATTATTTGTGATGTTATAGGGATGAGAGACAGAGTTTTCCCTAGACAGAATACTAGTGTCACCATCATCATCATCATCATCATCATCATCGTTTTAATGTCCATTTTTCCATGCTTGCATGGTTCAGATGGAATTTGTTGGGATGGATTTTTTTTACGGCTAGATGCTCTTCCTGTGGCCAACACTTACCTCCTTCCGAGTAAAATAATATATAACCCTGACCTCTATGCCACAAGTATTTTTTCTATGGCAAGACTTGAACTCTTAGCTGTATTTTCCAGCATTCAAATCGATATAGTATATAGTATAGACATTTTGTCATTATCTTTCCAAATCCTACTCCGTTTCTCTTGGAATTTTTGGTCTTCTAAAGTTGTCTTGATATACAAGGTGACCGACCTGTTTTTGGCTGTATGTGTTCGTCTGAAAAATTTGACTTGCTGAAAAATATGGTCGTCAGTAGTTCAGTGCAAATGAATATATCTAATGCAGAACATAACAATTCTAATGAGAAAAACTAATGTCATGCGGAAAGGCTATTATTGACTCAGTGACTAGTATTAATTATTCTAACAGATTCAGTGATATATATATATATAATATATATATATATATATATGAAATTCAATATGCGCAACTCTTAATCCAGACACATATTGTTTTCTTTCCATTTTTTTCCTCTCTCCATCTGTTTTCTCTCCTCTTTCCTTTCTGTTGGAGAGTGTAGGCTTGAAACATTAAAGATTTCTTCCATTTTTTCTTGAGTGTCAAACTAATTCACTCTATCTGTTGTTCTCTCGCCTATTTCTGCTTTTTGTTGTTTTGTTTCTTCCATCATTTTGAACTATATATATATATATATATATACATATATATATATATATATATATATATATCACCGTCGTCGTCGTTTAACGTCTGCTTTCCATGTTGGCATGGGTTGGACGGTCTGACTGAGGGCTGGGAAGCCAGAAGGCTGCACCAGGCTCCAATCTGATCTGGAAAAGTTTCTACAGCTGGATACCCCTCCTAATACCAACCACTCTGAGAGCATAGTGGATGCTTTTTATGTGCCACAGGCATGAGGGCCAGTCAGGTGGTACTGGCATCAACTACTTTTGAATGGTACTTTTTATGTGATCGGCACAGGAGCCAGTCAGGGGGCACTGGCAATGACCACACTCAAATGGTGCTTTTTATGTGCTACAAGCACAGGTGCGAAATCAGGAAATACTGTCATTGGCCATGACAATGACTTCACTTGACTCAACAGGTCTTTGCAAGTGCAGTCTATTGCCCAATGATTGAAAGGTACTCTTAAATGGACCGGTTATGCTGCACTGGCATAGGCCACGGTTACAGTCTCACTTGGCTTGCTGGGTCTTCTCAAGCACAGCATATCTCCAAAGGTCTCAGTCACTTGTCATTGCCTCAGTGAGGCCCAATGTTTGAAGGGCGTGCTTCAACACCTCATCCCAGGTCTTCCTGGGTCTACCTCTTCCACAGGTTCCCTATACTACTAGGGTATGACACTTTTTCACACAGCTGTCCTCATCTATATGATCATACCAGCACAGTCGTCTCTCTTGCACACCACATCTGATGCTTCTTATGTCCAACTTTTCTCTCAGGGCACTTACACTCTGTTATGTACGCATACTTACATTACACATCCAGCGGATCATACTAGCTTCATTCCTTGCAAGCTTATGCATGTCCTCAGCAGTCATGGCCCATGTTTCACTGCTATGTAGCATGGCTGTTTGCACACATGCATCATACAGTCTACCTTTTACTCTGAGTGAGAGGCCCTTTGTCTCCAGCAGAGGTAGGAGTTCTCTGAACTTTGCCCAGGCTATTCTTATTCAAGCAGCTACACTTTCAGAGCATCCACCCCAACTACTGACTTGGTTACCTAGGTAACGGAAGCTATCAACTACTTCTAGTTTTTTCCCCCTGTCATGTGACAGAAGCTGTTTTCTGCACATTTACAGGGTGTATTGCCCCTGAGCATTTGCCACACACAAAAACTATCTTCCTTTGATATTGCTGCACCTCTTATGTGTCCATAGCTTACACTGGGTATACCTTTTCTACAGATCAAACTGGGCCATCTACCTGAAGGGGTTTTGTCTGCCTTTCTACTTATTAAGACTTTGGTTTTTCTAGATTGACTCTAAGGCCCTTTGATTCTAGACCTTACTTCCACACCTGAAACTTCTCCTCTAGTTCTGATAGAGACTCAGCTATTAGATAAAGGTCATCAGCATAGAGAAACTCCCAGGGACATCTTGTCTTGCATTCCTCTGTTATTGCCTGGAGGACTAT
Organism: Octopus sinensis; assembly: GCF_006345805.1. NCBI lineage: Eukaryota > Metazoa > Mollusca > Cephalopoda > Octopoda > Octopodidae > Octopus > Octopus sinensis. The sequence goes on from NC_043008.1 coordinate 37,072,252, forward strand.
GATGAATAAGAGGGGCTGAGGACTGATCCTTGATGGGCCCCTACCCTTATCCAGAATTCTTCACTCTACTTGTTGCCAACCCTCAACTTACAGACAGCATCCCTGTACATGGCTTGTACAGCTCTCACTAACCACTCATCTTTCCCTAGTTTCCACATTGACTACCAGATAAGGGATTGGGGGACCCTGTCAAAGGCTTTCTCTATGTCAATGAAAGCCAGATACAGAGGTTTATCTTTGGCTAGGAATTTCTCCTGCAGCTGTCTTACCAGAAATATAGTATCAGTAGTGCTTTCTTCCTGGTACAAACCCGAAACGCATCTTGTCTAAACTGATTCACTCCTTAATCTGTTGGGTTATGACCCTCTCCATGACTTTCATTACCTGATCCAACAACTTGATACCTCCGTAATTATTTATATCTAATGCATCACCTTTACTCTATATATAGGAAGGGCATCCAGCAATAAAAAACATGCCAAAACAGACAAAGGAACCTGGTGCAGCTTCCAGCCTTACCAGTTCTTGTCAAACCAATCAGCCTGTGCCAGCATGGAAAGCAGATGTTAAATTAATATAACTATTATTTTTTTTTTTTTATCTAAGAGAATGTTACCAATCTTTGTGGAAGAAGATTACTAACTTCTTCCAGAAATGTTGGTGATGTTTCTTTAAAAATTAAAATTTTATACATAAATAAATATATATATATATGTATAGGTGCAGAAGTAGCTTACCAATCACATGGTTCCGGTTTCAGTCCCACTGCGTGGCACCTTCAGCAAATGTCTTCTACTATAGCCTGGGGCTGACGAAAGCCTTGTGAGTGGATTTGGTAGATTAAAACTGGAATAAGCCTGTCGTATATATATATATATATATATATATATGTTTGTGTGTCTGTGTTTTTCCCCCCACCACCATCGCTTGACAACCGATGTTGGTGTGTTTACATCCCCATAACATTAGTGGTTCAGCAAAAGAGACTGATAGAATAAGTACTAGGCTTACAAAGAATAAGCCCTGGGGTCGATTTGCTCAGCTAAATGCGGTGTTCCAGCATGACCACAGACGGAAACAAATGAAAAGAAAGAATAAAAAAATATATATGTGTGTGTCTGTGTGTCTTTGCATTGATACTGATTCGGCAGTGTTTACATGTTTATATCACTCATAAGCAAAACAAGTGGCCGTGGTTTAGTGCAAAACAACAGTGAATAAAGAACCTTACTTGAAGGAAAACACAGAAAGAAAATCTGTGGGTTTGGCCATGGAATACTGCCTCAAGAAGTCCTGTCTAACTGATGCCGGTTATGGGAAGAAGTGGACGTAAAAATTATGGTGATGATGATGATGGTTGTGGTGGTGGTGGTGGTGGTGGTTTTGTTGGCTGTAGTGGTGGCAGTAGCAGACGAAGTGATGATGTTGATGATAGGGATGATAATGATGATGACGATGACGATGATCAAATGTTGGTGCAATGAAAGAAGGAAACAACATGCTAAGTAAAGAGGTTGGCATTAGGAAGGGGATCCATCCAGGGTAACTATACCCAAGTAGACATTGTTGCACCACCCTGTCAAACCGTCCAACCCATGTCAACATGGAATTTCATTCATTTTTAAGTTCTTCGTTTCCTATGAAACATAAACCACCAACAGCATTTCTTCATTGTTCCCAACCCTGAGCTGTCTTTTTCCTCCCCTGGCTCATCCTGGTTTTGAATTGTCATTGATGCTTCCATTAATTTTGCTTTTTCTCAAAGTAGGGGTGTTGACCCCATGCAAGCCCATGCTTCCCGCTGAGAAGAGGTGGTCCATATTAGATTGGCCTCTCACCTTTGACCTTTCCAGCATTTCTTCATTGTTCTCAACCCTGGGCTGTCTTTTTCCTCCCCTGGCTCTTCTTGGTTTTGAATTGTCATTGATGCTTCTGTTAAGTTTGCTTTTTCTCAAAGTAGGAGTGTTGATCCCATGTAAGCCCATGCTTTCCTCTGTGAAGAAGTGTTCCATATCAGATTGGCCTCTCACCTTTGACCTTTCCAGCATGGGTGGGGCCTTATCAGGGGTTTGTGCCCCACCAGTATAGCTGTTAGAGGTATACAAGCCATCATACCACTACCAGGATTTGACCTTGTGGTGATGCATGCTAGCATGGAAACTGGACATTAAATGATGAGGAGAGAGTGGATGAGAACAGTGGTAATGAAAATGATGATGATGATCACTATATTAGTATTTCTAATTAGTTTTAGCTTTTCTTATTTTCTGCCCAGCATTAGATATATTCCCCATTGCTTATCTGTTAAGTATTGCTATGGCATACAGCAGCAGTTAATCACACCATATTGTGTGCAAGCCAACAAGAGAGTTTCCACGTGGTCATTCAATGTGCTAAAAATAGCAGCTAGATCTTCCTCAAATCATACCTGACTCTATTTTAAAAAAGTGCACATTGGAATAATATGGTCCTAGATGTATTGTTTCAGGAACCAGACAGAGTGGTCATATCTAGAAAGGGGTTGAATAGGGGTTTACTTGATCAATGCAAACGCTGAGCTAAGCAACAATGATCCTTCCTTACATGGTATCTAGTGCTAAACAGTTTATGTCTTCCGGTGTTTAGATCTATTTGGCTGTAGACACAAGAGAAGGTTGATGATAGATGACTTGAAACAGGATTTTAACTCATCTGTTTGTTTAGTATCCTACAAAGTTAAACATAAGTGCAAACATAGCTGGCTGTGTGGTTAAGAAGCTTGCAGCACTTTTGGCTAGTGCCTTCTAGTATAATTCTGGCCCAGCCAATGACTTATGAGTGAATTAGTTAGACAAAAACTGTTTGGAAACTTGTCATATGTATGTATGTGTGTATGTATGTATGAATGGATGGATGTATGGATGGATGCATGGATGGATGCATGTATGTTAAGATTCAGGTGAATAAGGCCCTTAAAAGTATAATGTACTCATTGACCAATTAAGATATTCATTAGAAACAATTGTAATGAATTGACACCTATCCATCATTTGTTATTTATTTAAACACACACACACACACACATACACATATATATATACATATACATATATATGTATCTATATTGTGGGTGCGCATGTGTGTGTGTTTGTGTTTATTCCCCCACCCTCTTGTCAACTGGTATTGGTTTATTCACAGCCCAATAAATTAACATTTTGACAAAAACAAAAAATAAAAAAGAGGTTGATAGAATTAAGTAGCATACTTTTAAAAAGCTAAGTTCTGGGGTTGATTCATTTAACCCTTCAAGGTTGTGCCCCAGCAAGGCAAGTGTGTAATGACAGAAACAAGAAAAATATGAAGAATGGAAGATTCATTTTCTCTTCATCACAGAATGATAAAAAGAATTGGCTTTTTCCATTCACCAGCAGCTAATCAGCATCTTATACTTTGCCCAGTCTTTTTCCCAAGAATTGCTTGACCCTTGATCTTTCTTCTATATTTAAAGCCATAGCAATTCGAACTGAGTATAAACCACATTGATGTCACTAAATAATCCTGCTCCACTGTAATTCTAACTTAATCCATGTGGAGTCACTAATGAAAATTTCATCTTCCATGTTATCTAGGTGGAGGCACATGGCCAAGTGGTTAGAGCAGCGGACTCGAGGTCGAGGGATTGCTGGTTTGAATCTCAGACCGGGCAATGTGTGTGTTTATGAGTGAAACAACTAAACTCCACGTGGCTCCAGCAGGAGGTAATAGTGAACTTCTGCTGACTCTTTCGCCACAACCTTTTCTCACTCTTTCCTCCTGCATCTTGCAGCTCACCTGCGACGAACCAGTATGCCGTCCAGGTGGGGAACCTATATGCCAAAGAAACCGGGAAACTGGCTCTAATGAACCAGGCATGGCTCGAGGAGGAACAAACATGTTATCTAGTGTAGCCTTCTTTTCTAAGATGATAGGGTGTGATTTGAGTGGGAATCAGTTACTATATGCAGGAAAGTGATTGACTACATAGAATCCACCCAGGCTGATTTGACCACAATATGGTATAATTCTCTGTTGTAAGCAGTGGTAATGCTATATATTTGGATATGCAGAATAAGCCATTCTGTCAAGCACCATGTCACTGTAAACTATATATGCATGCAATACAATTCAAATTCACTACAGTAGGTTAACAAAACACTCACAAATTGATACAATGATTTCTCTATATATTTCTCCTTCATAATTATTTGTATGGTGGATAGAGCCATGAAGTCAGTGTTGCTTGTTATAGAATACAGCTTACTGACCCTCTTTCAATGACAGCAGCTTTGACTCTACATAAATATGTTGTGAAATGTAAAATATCTTGGAGCTTTAACAATATCACCCATGAATGCTTTGTTTGTGAGTGTGTAATATGATTTGAGAGCAATTGACTGTGATAAAGCCCTTTCTTCTACAAAGTATTGTCTACAAGTTAACAACTCCCTAGTAAATGGAGTAGATTATAACATAGGTCTGTCATGAGCAAAAAGACTGGAGTTTAACCAGGTTTCCACGGCATGTAATTGACTGAGATTAAAACATCCCCCACCCAAGAAATAGGGCACCTGTTCTTCACAGGATCAATTTCCCAGCTACTCATTTATAACTAAGAGAAAAGGAACACCTGATCTGGGAATTGAAACCATGATCTCACAATCATGAGTGCAACACACTAACCACTGGACCATATACCTCCATGGTATATGGAACAGGTGTATTAAAATGGTTCAACTAGGAATCAAACCCTACATTGTAGATTCAGTTTGATGGAAACTTGCTACTGCTATACAGTGAATACCGCCCACCAACACCACCATCATCACAACACACACACACACACACATACACACACACACAGTATACTGTCACTTAAGCCAATGGTGCACAATATGAATCATACAGCTCAAGAGTGGGTCATGAAAAATCTTCAGTGGGCCACAGTGACACTTATATAATTAGAGAAAAGTTACATGCATGATGTCAATATTTTCTACATTCACACTGATTAATTTGCTTATGTTTTTTTTTTTTTTTTACTTAATTTGATATTTTTACCTTTCAGATATGGCTTATGTGATTTGGATTCAATCTGTGTTATAGCTGTTATTCATTTATGTTTTGTTTTATTTAAATAATATTGTCATGGACCACAGTCATTATAAAATATTAATATATGCACTTGAAACAGCATTAAATTGAAATCCCGGTATGTATAACATTTATAATGTATATACAAAGGCATAATGGAATTAGATGTAATATTCTATCTCAGAGAAACTTTTCAGAAATTTCTTGGAGATGTTGCTCTCTGAAAACTATTACAGCTGATGCTGTTTCACATTTGTATGTACATTATAAACGTTATACACATTGATATATTGCAAAAAAGAAAAAAAAAAAGGAAAAAATAGAAAAAAGAATTGTGGGCCATTCCATAGCATATAAAAAAAAATATAGTTGTGCATCACTGAAGTCTTAAACATGTGACATTTAATTCATTAAGTGATGTTCAAGTTTTTATTTATTACAATGTTCAGCATGCCTTGTTTCAAAAAAAAAAAACCCAATCATATGCTGCTTGCTTTTAAAGACAAAAGGAAAAAAAAAAAAGATACAAAAAATAAAACAAAAAATAAAACAGCTAAAAGTTGAAACTGAATTACAACATATAATCTATTTATTAATGAAGGAAAGTGTTTTGAAATTAATGTTTGAACTTTTCAGATATATTCAGAGAGCTACAAATGTGTTGACAAAAATCTTTATCTATTAATTATTGTTAAGAAAAATGATTCTCATTTTATCAAATTTGTGTAAGGTGAATTTTAAAAACGTTGCTTTCTATCGTTAAATTAAATGAAATGAAAATATTTTATTTGCATGTGGAAAACATTTATCAATTTAAGAAAAATGATTAATTTTCCTTCAGTTTTGCTGAATAAAATAATAGTAGTCTTCAGAGATTCAGGTATTTTTTGTTATTCTTTTTTCAAGAATTGTATATAATCATTAATTACATTATTATAATTATTGAAATATCTTTCACCAAAACTTAATAGATATTCAAATAAACTAACCCTCAAATATATTGATATATTACTATTATTAAAAATACTGCTACATCATGAATGCAACCATCCCCTATAGATACAAGTATAAACAGCCACAGATACCCAGATACATTAACACACAAATATCACTGTTATAACCCCAACCCCATTCACACCCTATAAAACAAAATTATGCACAAACATACTACAGTGAGTTAACGAGTGAGTATCTCCTTAGTACAACAACATTCTAAAAGAAGCAACTAAATTTCCCTTATATCACACTTTCTTCTCTTTAAAACAAGGAAGGAAATATTCGATAACGTAGACCTAAACACATTCTGAACAAAAGCAAAAATCAGTTGGGATTGTCATGAGTGGAATGCCTTTGATTACAAGTTTTCTCAATCAGTGTTGACCAAAGATTAAATAACAACAACGACAGTTCTACTACACACATGCACCAAAATATTAGGAATATACAATAACCAGACAGTAACAATTTGCCAATTCTCTCCAGAGAATCTTGCAGAAGCAACAAGAATCTCATATACTAAATCTACATTACCTTCTACTGTAACCTTTTCCATGATTTTTATATCTTTCAAGTACAGGCTAGTCATTAGTGTGCTTTAACTCTCATTTTATATTCTTGTTTATTTCCGAAACATATTGTAATTCAATATAGCAAGGGTAATAGATGAATGGACTATTCCCAAACATTTAAATTGCTAAATTTTGTAGCATGGAAAACAACAGAAAATATGAGAAATGGAAAATATAAAACAATAAACTTTGAATTGGACAACATGACTAAGCTTTGCAAACTTGCGTTTAGATGATTAACACAGAGACACAGTGTCTACATAGTTTGCTATTGGTTTATATCCTCTTACAGCCATATTAGTTGAGTTTGCATCATACACGCACATATAGCATTTTAAATCTCAGACTATATATTGCACCAATAAAAAGCCATTTCTCAGATAAATTGGAATCATTTGATATTTTGGCATCTTTGCAGGAAATCTTTTAAAGAGCTAATGTAATTGTTATCTTGCATCAAATCTCACATCAAATTAAGAGATGAAAGATTTCAGAGGGTTTAATTATGACACAACACAAGCAATCATTGAACTTTCATAAGATGGATGTTCGAAAGCTCTGAATTGCTTGTGTTTATATGAAATTAATTAGAAGTGATTCGGTTTCTTGTCCAAGGTCAGACATTGTCGAAACTAAAGCTATAATTATTACTTTATCTTTTCAGATTATATATTCCACATTTGGTTTTAGTAATATCAAATACATCAGTGCAGTGCACATAATTTAGGCTGAATTTTAAAAAATCTTACCAGGTTCAATTCCTTATGTTGCATTTTTACAAAATTAAGGCCAAACATTTTTAGAGGTGGAAGAGTTATGCAAATTAATATGTTGTTACTATGGTTCCTATTATTTTTCCAGTCATGAACCTGCCTGATCTTTTTGGCTACCACAAGACAAACACATAAAACATAGTCAATGATTATATATTTATTTGTAAAAAGATAGCACAAGCACCATCCAAGCATGATTGTTGCCAGAGCAGCTAACTGGCTTCCATGCCGGTGGCATGTAAAGAGCACCATTAAAGCGTGATCGTTACCAGCATCGCCTTACTGGCACCTGTGCCGATGGAATGTGAAGAAACATTCGAGTGAGGTCGTTGCCAGTACCACCTGACTGGTCCTCGTGCCAGTGGCATGTAAAAGCACCCACTACACTCTTGGAGTGGTTGGCCTTAGGAAGGGTATCCAGCTGTAGAAACTCTGCCAGATCAGATTGGAGCCTGGTGCAGCCATCTGGTTCGCCAGTCCTCAGTCAAATCGTTCAACCCATGCTAGCATAGAAAGCGGATGTTAAACGATGAGGATGATGATGATGATGATGATGAAGGCTAATACAAATGCTAGCAACTTAAATATTGCACTTTCCTTGGATCTTCAGAAACAGACTGAAACTATCCAGTGTACGAATGTTCTCTTAATCAGAATTTAACATTTAAAACTATTCTAAAAACCACATGGTTTTGAGAATACATGCATGTTCCTTGAAACCATGGGTTTGTAAATCAAATTTCTCTGTGGCAAAGATTTTTTGAAAGACACCAGAAATTGCCCATGCAGCAATTCGTGTCTCTTTCTCTACATTACTGATATTTTCTTTAAAAAAATGGCAATATGTGTAACTGTTTAGCACTAGAGTTCTTGAAGATGAACTCAGAATGTAATGAAATGGAACAAATGCTACAAGGTATTTTATTCAGTTCTCTAACAATCCATGATTCCACCTCTTGGACAGGTATTTATTTTATCAATTCTCAAAGAATGAAAGGCAAAGTTGACTTCTGTGCGATTTGAACTCAGAACACAGAGAGCCATAAGATATTTTATTGATACTCTAATGACTGTGCCAATCCGAATTAAATACACAAAGACACTCTTTGCCGTTATACAAACTTTAATCTCTACAGGTTTGTGTCTCTTGAATGCATTTATAGATTGCTTAAGTGACTTCCTAGATAACAGCTTAATATTGTCTATGTTCAATGTGTCTTACTCTTCTTCACCACTCTGTTGCAGACAAGGACATTCAATAACTGAAAACACACACGAACACATATATTATACTACTTGTTATATTTTTTTGAAGATGAAAGTTCAAATTTTGTAACTCTGAGTTTCACATTTAACAAAACCTAAACAGCGTAACCAAATTTAAACTTTCAGTATATATTGATTCAGTGTCAAAAAATATCTTCTTTCTCTTTTTTCTACACACATGTATATATATATTAGATTGTTGAAATCTCGTGATATTTTTCTTCCGTTTGTTATTCTTTTTATTAACATTGTCAATACAAAAATATTTATCTTCACTTATTTTAAAGTAATAAAATAACTAAAAAAAAATCAGAGAAAAATAAAATAAAACAACAGCAACAAACCATAATCATTACAAAAAATAATGAAAACAAAAATACAACAATAGTTTGTGGTAAGCACATCATCCTGTTTGGTTTAATGTAACCTTCTGACCCAAGGATGGAGTTTGCTCTGTTGCAAGATTTCAAACCAAGTTTCCAGCCAATGGATCATAACCTCACATTATACTGGCAGTCTCCTTACTTCTTCAGGTGCCAAAAAATAATTCTACACTCACTGGTCAAATCTAATACCTCTTCCTTAATATCCATGGATATTGAGCTAACTTAAGCCCCACACATTGTCTCTTACTAACACACAAACCATACATCCAATTCTTTGCTGTGACACAAATTTCTTACCCTTTGTCAGTCATACATATCCTTTGCCTGCATGATATTTTAGGCTTAAAATTTATCCCCAAAATACAGTTTCTGTACACAGGTAGACTCCGCTATCCCTGTCACTCATTACTCCCACCTGGGCATCAGTAGTAATGATTTCCAGTCCATCTGGAAATAATTATTACAGATATACAGAAGGCAGTGAGCTGGCAGAATCGTTAGCATGCTGGGCAAAATTCTCAGCAACATTTAGTCCGTCGACATGTTCTGAGTTCAAATTCCACAGAGGTCGACTTTGCCTTTCATCCTTTTGGGGTCAATAAATTAAGTACCAGTTACGCACTGGGGGTCGATGTAATCAACTAGTCCCCTCCCCCAAAATTTCAGGCATCATGCCTTTAATAAGAAAGGATTATTACAGATATCTAAATGAGTGAGCTGAGTGACAGTGATAGTGGAGTCTACCCATGGCAAGGTTAGTGGAGTCTTCCTCCTTCATCCCCCTCATATACATCTGCTCTCTCTACCCCTCTCCAAATTCCTTTACCCACCAATAACATTTCGACTATATCCCTTATGGCACCAAGGACGTCTGTCTCATTTCATTCTTCTCTGCAGTTATTTACACAGGTGAGTTCATACTGCAGCTGCCAGTGCAGAAACTGAATCATTCCCCATCCTCAACTCACCACAACAGTTAGCTCCATTCCTTCTGATATTCAGACACAACAAACAACCTTGATCTCTTTCTCACCTTGAAACCAACCTCTACCAAATCATCACTATCTCTACACTTATCAGAACATTCCTACATCATTACTTTACATCAGCTACCTGCAACTCAATCTCATACTCTGCAATTCCTCTTTCCAAAACTCTTTGGCACTTAAGTCAGTTGCTTGGAGCTCTGCTTGTTCCCTGTAAACCATCCCTGGGGACACATGTGTTCCTTCACTGACTTATCAGAAACAACTAAGTTAACTGCAGTCATCCTTCCACATTCCAGACACATCTAAAACTCTCAGCATCAAGTTTCCATACATGGTTTGCTTGCAGCCATGCAACAGCAGTTCAGACAAAACTGAATGTCTTTTACTCAGGAGTGCAACTCCAACAAGGTGATAACCTGAACCACGATAGGTATTTCTATACATTACACAGCCCTCAAATTCCTGTCTCCCAAAGTGCAACCAGTCAGTTTGGTCCTTTGCTAAAAGAATATCTACCAACTTTATGGAATTTTGTTCAACCCTTTTCATATTAACGTGGAGGCGCGTGGCTTAGTGGTTAGGGTGTTGAACTCATAATCGTAATGTTGTGGTTTCGATTCCTGAACAGGGCGATGCGTTGTGTTCTTGAGCAAAACACTTCATTTCACGTTGCTCCAGTCCACTCAGCTGGCAAAAAGGAGTAATCCTGTGATTGACCAGCGTCCCATCCAGGTGGGGAATTTCTACGCCACTGAAACCGGTAAATCGGCCCTTAGGAGCCTGGCATGGCTTGAGAAGGAACATATATTTCTTATTAACCCACCTGAGACTATCTCTGCTTCTATGATACAGACTTCCTGTTCTAAAGTCTGCTAAATTGCAACATTCTTTTAAAAGTATGTTACTTTATGTTTCAAACACTACATTATTTTACTAAATTCTTCATTATTTTTCAAAATTATTTGAAACAAAGGCTGTGTGTTTCAACAGAACCATGGAAAGAAAGTGGTAAAATTTTATACAGCAGAATTGATACTGGTGCTGGTGCTACATAAAAAGCAAGCACTGGTGTTGGTGCAATGTAAAAACCACTGGTACTGGTACCACACAAAAAAACATTTCTACTGGTGCCACATTAAAAGTACTAGTGTTGGCATCACATAAAAAGCATCCTGTTCACTATGTAAAGTAGTTGATGTTAGGAAGGGCATCTAGCCACAGAAAACCATGCCACAATAGACAATAGAGCCTTGTGAGGCCCATGACCTTACCAGCTTCTGTCAAGCCATCCAACCAATGCTGGCATGGAAAGTGGATGTGAAATAATGACAATAATAATCCACACAACATACACCTAGAAAAATTCTTCCTCAAATCTCACCACCATGTGCAAACTCATCCTGTGTGAAAATTATTTCAATTACTCCAGCCCAACAAAATTAACATCATCCTTTCAAAACAAAAATCTTCTTACTCTGGTAGGAAAAATATAACTCACCTGTTTTTGATTTATAAGATAAAATGGGATTAACTAAAAGTTGCCTCCCTTATTAATAATACTACTTTCTAACTTTAGGTACAGAGGGCAGCAGCTTTCACAGGAGAAGATGAACTGACACAATCTGCCTAGTACTTAATTGGTACTTTATTTACTGACTCTGAAAGAATGAAAAGTGTAGGTACCCTCAATACAATTTAATCAGAACTTAAATGCTGGATCAAATACTGTGAATATCTCCATCACAATTTTTTCCCAATGCTCTGATCTTCATAAGAGTATTTAACAACTCTTTCTATTATAGCACATGGCCTGAAATTTTGGAGCAGGGAGCAAGTTGATTACATCGAATCCAGTACTTGACTGATACTTATATTGTCGACCCTGAGAGGATGACAGGCAAAGTTGGACATGTCGTAATTTGAACTCAGAATGTATAGACAGATGGAATGCTGCCAAGCATGTTGTCCAGTGCACTAATGATTCTGCCAGCTTGCTCACCCCTTACAATAGTCATCATCATCATGATCATCATTTAACATCTGCTTTCCATGCTAGCATGGGCTGGACAATTTGACTGAGGCCTGGTGAACCAGATGGCTGCACCAGTCTCCAATCTGATCTGGCAGAGTTTCTACAGCTGAATGCCCTTCCTAACACCAACCACTCCGAGAGTGTAGTGGGTGCTTTTACGTGCCACCAGCACGAGGGCCAGTCAGGCGATACTGGCAGTGGCTATGCTCAAATGGTACTTTTTATGTGTCACCTGCACAGGAGCCAGTCCAGCGGCACTGGCAATGAACCCACTCGGATGTTTTTTCATGTGCCACCAGCACAAGTGCCAGTAAGGTGATGCAGGTAACAATCACGCTTGAATGGTGTTTTTTACATGTCACCGGCATGGAGGCCAGCTTGTTGCTCTGGCAATGATCACACAAATAATAATAATAATAATAATAATAATAACAGGAACAAGGAGAAAGAAATAAGCTAAAACGAAACCAAACAAGATACAGTATATGGCAGTGTGTTCCAACTTGGCCAGAATTAGGAAGTAAAGGGAGAAATAAACACTGAAGGAAAATTACATTACGGAAATTATAAAAGGCTGAAATTAAATTGCAATGCAGTCTGATGCTTTACCATTTTCTATGAAGAGCATGGATGACAGAGTTGATCATAGGACACTGGCTAATCAACTAAAAGGCCACCAATGATATTCTGTCTCCTGGATTGCATTCAGTTTGAAGTTTGAATATGCAACACCCAGTGTCCTCTTCTCTATAAGTGACAATAATATATTGTCACTTCAGCCAAGATAACCTTCATCGAGCAAATATATGAGCAAGATCTTCCAGCTGTGACCATTGTTTTATGCAGTCAGTGTAACTCTGATTACATTATCACATGTTTCCCTGCTGTTATACAATAGCAATGAAGGAGGCTTCATTGCTGGCAGGTCTACTTCTAGCAGGTCAAGTTACCATGTAGAGGTTCGTTTATTTACTCATGATAAGTTCAAATTGAACAATAGTATTACAGCGATGAGTCTTGTTGCAGATTTACTTGGTTTGAAGTATAGGCGAGAGAAGAAAGTTGTAACTTACTCTGTGCTTCCAACTGGTTGGAGCTACTGTCCTATCACCACAGAACTTTGAGTAGATGGAATGACAAAAGAGATTACAATCTATACTTAATTGGATTATGATGATAAACACTTGTACCACACAAGTACCACTCTCTGAGTTTCCATGATTAGTACCTAGTGACAGTTCAAACTGAGATACATGTGAAACTGCTGGCTTTATATCAGAATGTTCCCTGCCTAGAAGGATGCTGTGACAACAGCTAAGGATCACACTCTCCTGGTGGTTTTATATTGTGAGCAGGGACAATTGACTGCCATTTCTAGCAGGCAGGTGTCCAGTACAAAAGAAGGGTATAGACCTAGACACCAACCAAGGATATTTCTGCATCCCTGCCCTCAAATGGAATGGTATCACATCTGCTAGTTAACTCATAGCCAGGATCCTGACTGGTGTTACTACTCCAGGTCAGAGGAGACTTGGGAGGAACAGCGGTCAAGAGGTGATTCCATACCCCTCAAATCTCTGGAACTTCTGAATCAGAGCCACAGACTAAATGCAGAACTTTTGATTTATTAATGCTGCTTCTGTCCATAATAACTATTTTTAAAATGAACGTTCATATGTGTCCTTTTTTTTACAACAGAAAAGCAACTTTTTTTTAAAAAAACATTTTAAATACTTGTTTGTTCATCAAACGGTACTGCTCTCAGTACTGGTGGTGACAAGGATTTATCTGCCTGCAAGTGATATAAATAAGAATGTGTTTTGCACCAAAAGCCAATACAATACCTCTCTGTCACTAATGATTATTTTTTACAAGCCCACAGGCTATTCCTGGCACCAGCACCCGTTTTGACACTGCTATTCTGTATATAACTGGCAGATACACATCGCTGCTGACTCTAGTGTCTGGGCATCCATCACTGACAAGACCAGAGAAGGTTGAAATTATGTGATCTGGTGATCTCATTGATTTGTCTCCTCACAAGCAAATATAGGCAAAAGTGTGTTTTGCACCAAAAGCCAATGTGAGAGTTTCTATCTCGGAAACTACTGCAGTATTCTACTTCCAAAAGCAAAACATCCACTTTACACTTTCAAGTAGGAGGAAATATTATATTTTGATAATCACACACACACACACACAAACACACACACGCACACACACACACACACAAACACACACACACACAAGTACACACACCCATGTACACACACACACTCCCACATGCACAAATATATTATTAATTAATCAATGAGTAATTTCCAATATCTTTGTTGTCATTCCAAGACTCATCGCTTTAATACTATTGTTCTGTTTGAACTTATCATGAGTAAATAAACGAACCTCTACATGGTAACTTGACCTGCTAGAAGTAGACCTGCCACCAATGAAGCCTCTTCATTGTTATTGTATAACAGCAGGGAAACATGTGATAATGTAATCAGAGTTACACTGACATGAGAAGTCATGGATGGAAAGTCGGAAATACCATTCACAACGAGGAAACATAAGAGGAGGGCAATCTTCTGTGAAGATGAGGCAATCATCATATAAAATATAAATACATACATTTATATATATATATATATAATATATATATATATATATATATATATATAGATAGATAGATAGATAGATAGATAGATAGATAGATAAGTGTGTGTGTGTACTGGGTATTTTGACTTAATTTGAGGATAACTTTGTCTCCTTTTTTCAGAAATGCCTTGTATTGCTGAACAGTCAACAGCATTGGAGAGCGCACACACATACACACACACATGCACACACACATGCATGCTCACACACATGCATGCTCACACGCACGCACATGCGCACACACACACTACTATATTTCATTTAGAAATTTTAGAACTAACTATTTTGCTTGTTACGAGATCAGTGGCTGTCTGCCACTTCTCTGTTTATATATTGTGAGCAGGGACAATTGACTACCATTTCTAGCAGGCAGGCGTCCAGTACCAAAGAAGGGTATAGACCTAGAAACCATGGTCTACTGGTCTTACTAAACTGGAGGGGAGGGATTTGCTCCCTTACTCACAATATATCAGACAGATTTTGTGTCATTAACCAGCAGGAAAAGACTTTTTCCTAGGGTTACAGTGGCAAAAAAATGTTCCTGTCTAGTAATGTTACTACTGTAACAGGATCTGGAATCGGTATCACTGAAGGGGTGTCCCGTCACATTCCCGTCACAATCCCGTCACATTCAATTTAGTTAGATATAACAGACGAAGTCAGGTTATCTGGGAAAGACAGCAAATTGTCGTTTATTACTCGTGATGGTGTGCGTATTTTTCTGAGGGGAAACGACAGCCAAATCTTTGTACTGCTCCTTGTTGGTTGATTGAGGTGATTCGGTGTGGTCCGTTGCTAAGCCAGTGTAGAGTTCTCAGAGACTACCAAATGCACGTCTGTTCACGAGGGCTGAAAGCGCCAGAGAGAGTGATCGAGTTGATTGTGCCTTAGGGGTCAGTTTCCCGCACATGTGCATGGGGAAGACTTCCGGTGGCCACCCGGAAGTAGTCCCATTCTGTGCATGCATGCTGAACCTTACACAGTAGCATCACTACACTACTTATATTTCGCTTAGAGATTTTGGATGTAGCTATTTTGTTCATTATATTCAATTTAAATATTGAAAATTAGTGCAAATAAACAGTTTTAGAAAACTGTTTGTACAGTAATTCTTAAGAACAACAACAAAAAAATTAAAATTTCTTCAGAAAGGTACTAGGCCTGAAATTTAATGAAAAGGGGTTAGTTGATTTTTTTTTTTCAGATCAAGAGGAATGAAAGTCAAAATTGACTTTGACATGATTTGAACTCAGCATGTAAAAGGCTAAAACAAATACGGCAAAACATATTTTTATGCTCTAATGACTCCACCAGTTAGACACCTTAAAAAAAAAAAAAACACAAACAAAAAAATTAACTA
>NC_043008.1:37093389-37095889 GCF_006345805.1 Octopus sinensis
TCATTAATGAAAGATAATTATAAATAATTTAACAACAGTTCCAACAATAATTATACATAGGTCAATGGCCAGTGAATAAGTAGGTTCTTACACTGGGTTTAGGAATAAAAGTTCCTAGTGCAAATCTAGCCTGCTAGATATACATCTAAGAATAAGACAAACAACTTGAAAAACAGTATACATTTAAATATTGTATTATGTATTTTTCCAATGCTACTCTGTACCACAGAAAATATTAACAGATTTTAGCCAACCCTGAATGTAAAATCATGTGGAAACACCTTGTCTTTTTGCAAAAATACATTGTGAATAAAAAAAAATGGGATTCAATCCAGCACTGGGATTTCATCAATAACTGAGTACCCTCTTTGGTTGTCCTATAGTCAATGACAATACTCTGTCATATTGAGTCACACTTCATCAAACCTCATCATAATAGGTTTATAAACAGTGTCTAACTGTTTAATTATACATTACTTAACACTAAAGTCATAAGTAAAACCTCACAGACTGATTTTCTTATGTAACAAATAGCCCAAGATGTGTTATACATGCAAATCAGTCTATTGTATTTTCTTAAGCTATTAGAAAAAATGGTTTTATAAACAGCATCTTCACGGACAGCTAAAAAAGGGGAGTAATTGATTTCTGATGAAATCCCCGAACAGTGATTAAAATTAGTCTCACTCATCTCACTATTTTGTGTGCACAAATGATAGAGAATGTAAAGACAATGTGTTTACATTTGGTTATACATTTCAGTGTTGGCTAACATCACTCTCTCTTCTCTCACTATATATATATATGTGTGTGTAGAAAGTAGAAAAGTAACACACAAGTTGATATGTATAAGGAAAATAAGACAAGGTAGAAAATGCTAAAGTAATTTTATCATCAAGTAGATTTTAGTACCGGTTCCTGCCTTTTAGACTTCTTCAACTAAGAGTAAAATAAAACAAACAATTAAATTGGAGAAAAAAATTAAGTGAAATGCTTTGTAGATATTTCCATAGTCTTTAAATAGGTAAATATTTCCATAATCTTCAGATAGTCTGTCTCTCTCTCTATTACTTTGTGAATGCCTCGTAGGTGGGTTTGCTACTACCCACCTACAAGGCATTCACAAAGGAATAGAGAGGGAGAGAGAGAGAGAGACTATCTGAAGACATCCAGTCAACATAAAGGTATGATCCCTAGTGATGGCGAAGTTATACCTCCATTCATCTTCTCACATGGCCTCACACTCAACACGGAGGCTTCATCAAGTGCCTGGAGGAGGTAATGCTGCCCTGGGTCAAGAAGGTGGCTGCTGGAAGACCCTATGTCTAGCAACAGGACTCTGCACCATGCCATACAAGCAGAAGAACTCAGTCATAGCTGTTAGGCATTTCCTACCACTACATCACCCCTAACATTTGGCCACCTAATTCCTCAGACTGCAAACTTCTTGACTATTATGTGTGGGGTACAGTTGAGTGAGAGACCAACAAAACTCCTTGTAACACCAAAAAAAAAAAAAAATGAACTGAAGGCAAGGATTATAGCAGCCTTCCCCAACTTAAACAAGGAGACCATTCAGAAAAGTTGCAGGAGATTCTGAAGTCGTCTGGAGACCGTGATGGAAGCCAATAGCAATTTTATTGAATATATTTACTCTTTAGTATTTCATAATATTTTTCTGTAGTTTTGTAGTTTTGGTAAATACATCTGTTAAAATGAGATTTCAGTGTTATTTTCATTTTTGCGCAATTTAGAAGACAATATATTCACTGCATCCTGTATATATATATATATATACATACATACATATATATATATATATATATAAAATATAAATTAGAGGTAAAACCACTATTATGCAACTCAAATTTATATATACTGTGAAATTTGATTTAATACTAAATTGAATTTTCCCCTGTAAGTTTTGAGTTATACTCCCTAATATATTATTAAATATATATATGTATATATATGTGTATATATATATTATATATATATCTATATATATATATATATATATATATATAATATATATATATATATATATATATATATATATATATATATATATATATATATATATGTATATATATATATATAACATCATCATCATCACATTTAGCATCTGTTGTCCATGCTGGCATGGGTTGGACTGTTTGACCAAGGCTGGCAAGCTGAAAGGCTGCATCAAACTACCAGCCCAGTCAAACCTTCCAGCCCATGCCAGCATGGACAATGAACGTTGAATGATGATGATGATAATGATGATGATGATATAGCAGCTGCTTTCTTGTATAGGAGAAAAGCCATTGCTAGAAAGAATCATTGAAATGAGTCATTGATGACGCAGTGTAAAGTCCTTGGATGACTCTTGAACTTGGCTAAAGATTTGCATATTCTCTCGCACAATGCACAGCTGTGCTGGCTGGAAGAGGGAACAGGTGCTGCAGTATGAACCCTTTTGACATGTCTTTTCAGTCCTCCAACTGAAAGGTACTCC
>NC_043008.1:37100889-37138389 GCF_006345805.1 Octopus sinensis
CTTAATCCCTTTGTCTGTCCTTGTTTGTCCCTTCTGTGTTTAGTCCCTTGTGGGTAGTAAAGAAATAGGTATTTTGTCTGTCCTTATGTTCTGAGTTCAAATTCTTCCATGGTCGACTTTGCCTTTCATCCTTTTGTGGTTAATAAATTAAGTACCAGTTGCATACTGAGGTCGATCTAATTGACTGGTTCTCTCCCCCAAAATTATGGGCCTTGTGCCTAGAGGAGAAAAGAATATTCTTTAGACAAAAAAACGGTCTAAAAACCTGGAATTTAAAGGACTCTGTAAGTCATCTAACATGTTCAATGCATGATTAAGGATGTTCCTGGGAAATCAACGTGAGCCTTTGCCAAAGAAGTTCAGATGTCAGAGTGGACTATCAAAACTGTGATTCATGAGGACATTTGGCACAAATTGTATGCACAGAGGAGAAGTCAGTTTATGTCAGCAAAAACCCTAGGTAACCATTTGATCTATGCCAAGCAGTAACTTTACATTCGGCCATCTACACACACATGTGCACGCACACACACGCACACACACACACACACACACACACACACACACACACACACACACATACACACACATACACAGGCTCATACACTCTTTATATATTTATAGATTGATGCATACTTTTCCTTCATTGGACACTAAAATCTGCTTGCGAAGACCTGTTGAGGCAAGTGAAATTGAAATCAAATTCAATGACTGGCATCCATGCTAGTGGAGCACTAAGAGCACCATCCAAGTGTGATCGTTACCAGTGCTGCTGGACTGGCTCCTGTGCAGGTGGCACATAAAAAACAGCATTTGTGCATGGCCATTGCCAGCATTGCTTGATTGGCCCTCATGCCAATGGCACATAAAAACACCCACTACACTCTCGGAGTGGTTGGCGTTAGGAAGGGCATCCAGCTGTAGAAACTCTGCCAGATCAAGATTGGAGCCTGGTGCAGCCATCTGGTTCACCAGTTCTCAGTCAAATCGTTCAACCCATGCTAGCATGGAAAACAGATGTTAAACGACGATGATGATATAGATATATGCATGTATATATATTTTTGTGTGTATGTGTGTGTGTGTGTGCGCGCGTGTGTGTTTCTCTTTGTCTTGATGACATCTAATAGTTGTAAACAAGTGTCTCTGTTATGCAATCAGTTCCTTTATTGCCAATTTTCTGTAAAAATGTATCTGATGATATTAGTGTGAATTCTAACAGATTCTAGATAATTGATGGCTGAAAAGTTGGTGCTGTACCTTTGTATATAAATGTGAGTGTGTATGTGTGTGTGTGTGCACACATATGTGTGTGAGTGTTTGTGTGTGCGCATGTGCATATGTGTGTGTGTGTAAGCATTTGCGTTTACTTTTCTTGAAAGTTCCTAATAGTTATTATTAATGTTACTGTCATACAAAATCAATGTCATTCATTTCTAATATTTTGCAAAAAACATGCCTGACCACGGGAAATAAATACTACTTTGCTAAGAAGCAGGTGAGGGCGAGCTGGCAGAAACATCAGAATGTCTGCCGCTATGTTCTGAGTTCAAATCCGTCAAGGTCAACTTAGCCTTTCATCCTTTCGGGGTCGATTAAATAAGTACCAGTTTTGCACTGAGGTCGATGTAATTGACTTAATCCCTTTGTCTGTGCTTGTTTGTTCTCTCTACGTTTAGCCCCTTGTGGGCAGTAAAGAAATAAGAAGTAGGTGAGGGTTAACAACAGGAAGGGCATCTGGCTGTAGAAAATCTGACTCAACAAATTCTGTCTAACCCATGCAGGCATGACAAAGTAGACGTTAAAATTATGATGATGAGCAATGATGAAGGCAGGAAAATTGAAATGAATCCCGAATAGCATATGGACAATACTAGTCATTTTATCATTATAGAATTTGAACTTAGAACACTAACGAACAAAGCTAAATATAAACTGTAATGCATCTTATCAAGTGCACTATCATTTATCATTATCGTCATCGTCTTTGTATACATATGTATATATATATATATGGTGTGTGTGTGTGTGTATATATATGCGTGTATATATATATATATTTATACATACACACATGCACACATATATTATTAAGATTAAAATAAAAGTTATCCCCTCAAAAAAGTCATCTCTACTCATTCTTTCAAATATATATATACATATATATGTATGTATGTGTGTGTATATATATATATATATATATATATTATATACACACATATATATACATATTTGTATACACACACACACATATATATGATATATATCAGTCATCATACTTTACTGTATGTTTTAAAGGATGATGATGATGGTGATAATATGATATATATATACATTCATCATCATCATCACCACCATCATCATCATCATCGTCATCGTCATCATCATCATCATCATCGTTTAATGTCTGCCTTCCATGCTGGCATGGGTGAAACTATTCATATATGTGTATATGTGTGTGTGTATATGTATATATATATATATGTGTGTGTGTGTGTATTTATATATATATACATATATATGTATATGTATGTATGCATGTATGTATATCTTTCAAAATATTTTAAACTAAGATTTATCAGCTTGTCCAGGACATTATTATTATTACAAAGTATATTCATCCAGTTTTAATAAATGGGTAAAAAGAGCTATTTTGAAATCCATTTAAAATTCTCCTATAGAATACAATAAACAATGGTAACAAAACAACAACAACAACAATATCAACGGCAAGAACTACAGCAGCAACAACAACAACAACTACATGAACAAGAAAAGAATTGATATCTTGACTATTTAGGATGTTATTACGGCATCGAAATAACAAAGAAAACGTGTAAAAAGATCAAGAAACAGCAAAGAAACAATAAGCTCTATAATAAGTATAATTAATAATGATAGTGGTGATAGTGGTGGTGGTGGTGGTAGTGGTGATTAACAATTGTGGTGGGGTGGATATGGTGGGACGAAGTAAATGGTATTATAATTATTTGAATGGGCTGTGACTTGTTTGTTGTTATTTGCTGTACTGAAACACCCCTTTGAAAAGCAACAATATGAATTTCTCATAGAACAATCCAGTGTATTGTAGTGGTATAATATTAAGTATATTGTCATGCTGCATTGCTTCAAAGCATATACATGTGCACACACACATGCACAATATATAATATATATATATATATATTATATATACACATTAACAGACATACATATATGTAGTATATATACATACACCGACATATATATATATATACATACACAGACATATATATATATATATATATATATACAAATGCATATATGTATATGTATATATATATATGTGTGTGTGTGAGTATACATGTATATATTCCTTGATGTTTATTTGTACATATATATATATATATATATAAATAGATGTAGATATGTATAAATATAAATATGTGTGTGCATGTGCCTATGCATGCAAATGCATGTATGAGTGTGTATGTGTGTGTATACGTATTATGTATAACCCTTAAAGTTTATATGTATACATGCAAACATATATGTATATATCTTATTGTCTATTCGTGTGGTATGTATATATATATATATATATATATACTCATGCATATATGTATGTATGTATGTATGTATGTATGTATGTATGTATGTATGTATGTATGTATGTATGTATGTATGTATGTATGTATGTGTGTGTATGTATGTATGTATGTAGCCATTGTTATTTGAAAGAAAATCCAAAATTAATCATACACAATTCTGAATGCATTTAGCTTCATTTTAATCAATTTACTTAACATTATTAATCAACATTAACATAACAATATAATATATCTATTCAATTTGGTTGTATTAATGAGCAAAATTGAAAATCTGTATTGAAACAAAACAAAACAAAATAAAGAAATTAAAAAAAAAAAAGGTAGCACAACAGAATAGAGAGAAAAATAGCAAAAATTGTATCCCTGGAGTTGAAAGTTGTATGTTTACTCAATAAATGTTGCAGTAAATTTCCTGATAGCATTAAGAAAGGATAGAGCATGCCAGGGGGAAAAGAATTTGTTAGGATGATGGTGGTGGAGTAGGAGGTGGTTATATTTGAGGCCTTGTGTTTTTTTTAATGTTTGTTGTTGTTGTTATGCCAGAAATAATGACAAGCTTTGTGTAATAATTAAAAAACAACAAATAAATTTAATAAAAAAGAGAAAACAACAAATGAAGTATATATAATGATGCTATTTATATATATATATGAGTGTATGTGTGAGTATGTGTGTGTGAAAAAAATATATGTATGTATGTATAATCTATATACATTTATGCATTTATATATTTATATAATTGTTAAAGAGGACAACAAACGTTAAGGCAAGGCAAACATCTCAAGTCGTATGCATTATTATTATTGGAAAAAAATTCAAGGTCTTACAGCTGTTTCTGAGATATCCCAGAGTATGGGATATATCTGTCATCAGAAACAAATAGGGAAAATGAGAAGGGTATAGATTAATGAAATGATGACACAGAGGACAGGAATAAAGGAATAGAGAGATGAAGATAGAGAAGTAAAATGAAGGATAAAAGTTCACAGTTCAACTTTCTGATCTTGTAGAAATAAGGACAGGTGCAATTCTGCATAAATCCAAGTAGGTTAAATTCCTGATAGGGTAAACATCATTTCTTCCTCACACATGTACACACACACACACACATACTTTGATACTTTGATAGGTTTCGGCCATTATTGGCCCAGGCCATGTCTAACTTAATAGCACCACCTGGTGCTATTTCCCATATATATACATTATATACATATAATTAATTAATTAATAAGGGTGAGAGAATTAGATACTAATTTAATAGTATATCTATTCTACACCAAGGCCTAGTGCTCCGAGAAACCTGGATTATTATAATATTTTATAATATATTATAATATTTTTACAAAATAAATATAAGAGAGTGGTCACTATATGGCTCACTCTAGCACCAGTTAATCCAAAAGGTTTCAACCACAAAAATATACATGTTTCCCATGAAAGTCGGTACGATTGTTAGCTCACACGGACAGGGCAAATAAAAAATAACAAAATACAGATTATTTTGGGACAATTGTTTCGCTATTAATGAATTAAATGTAATATTACTTACAAAAAAATCCACTTGTAGCTCCTCAGCCAAAACTATCTGGATGAAATCCACTCAATCACACGCCAGATTTTACCATAACGATAAATACGCGTGTGGTTCAATGATTACATCCGACGTTATAATCAAATGCCCCAACTAACAGCGCGCCAAATTCTCACGGAAAACAAATACAGCATTTAGAAATAAATGCAGCATAATTATAATTAATTAATAAGGGTGAGAGAATTAGATACTAATTTAATAGTATATCTATTCTACACCAAGTGGCCTAGTGCTCGAGAAACCTGGATTATTATAATATTTTATAATATATTATAATATTTTTACAAAATAAATATAAGAGAGTGGTCACTATATGGCTCACTCTAGCACCAGTTAATCCAAAAGGTTTCAACCACAAAAATATACATGTTTCCCATGAAAGTCGGTACGACGATTGTTAGCTCACACGGACAGGGCAAATAAAAAATAACAAAATACAGATTATTTTGGGACAATTGTTTCACTATTAATGAATTAAATGTAATATTACTTACAAAAAAATCCACTTGTAGCTCCTCAGCCAAAACTATCTGGATGAAATCCACTCAATCACACGCCAGATTTTACCATAACGATAAATACGCGTGTGGTTCAATTGATTACATCCGACGTTATAATTCAAATGCCCCAACTAACAGCGCGCCAAATTCTCACGGAAAACAAATACAGCATTTAGAAATAAATGCAGCATAATTAATTAATTAATAAGGGTGAGAGAATTAGATACTAATTTAATAGTATATCTATTCTACACCAGTGGCCTAGTGCTCCGAGAAACCTGGATTATTATAATATTTTATAATATATTATAATATTTTTACAAAATAAATATAAGAGAGTGGTCACTATATGGCTCACTCTAGCACCAGTTAATCCAAAAGGTTTCAACCACAAAAATATACATGTTTCCCATGAAAGTCGGTACGATTGTTAGCTCACACGGACAGGCAAATAAAAAATAACAAAATACAGATTATTTTTGGACAATTGTTTCGCTATTAATGAATTAAATACATTATATACATATACATATTATATATACACACACTATATATATATACACATATATATATTATATATATATATATATATATATATATTTATATATATATATATACACCATATATATACATATACTAGCACTATGACCCGGCAACGCTGGATCATACTGCTAGTACATGCATATACAGCTGCGTGTGTGTGCACATACACGTGAGTACTGTCCAAATCTCTGACCAATCACATACAGCTAGCTGACATTCAATTGGTGTATCAAGTTCTGGGCATTTTGATTGGGTTTTGGATAGAAAATTCACTAAAAGTCACTTCTATTGAATTTTTAATGGCTTTGCAAGGTGACTGGGGAAATGTAAAGATGTACACGACCATCCTTGAACGATTTTGAATGACCATAGAAAGTGCGAGCTCTCTAACTAAAAAATTGTGGATTTGTATAAAGGACACACACACAGACATTTTGCCATTTATATATATAGAGATATCTACATATATACATATATCTACATATATGTATATCTACATATATATATACATACATATATATATATATATATATATATATATATATATATTATATATATATATATATATATATATATAATATATATATATATATATATATATATATATATATATATAGATATATATACATATATACATGTACGCACACACACACACCGCACACACACATATACACCCATCAAACACATCAACCATGTTCAAGAGTTATGAACCTCTGGTTTTTGCTCTTTCATTCTTTATTTATCAGTTGGTGGATTTGCAGTTCCATTTATTACTTTATTTATATTCTCTAGTTTTTGGTATGTTTTTTTTTCCTTTTCAGTTATGGATGTATCTATTTATGGAAGAGAAGTGAAAAACAAATAGAGCATTATATTTAAAAAAAAAAGCAAAAAGCAGAAGAAGATTAATATATAGAACAAGGGATCAAGAAATATATTATGATGTATTATGATATATTATTGTATATTACAACATTAGGTTAAAAAGGAGAAACATTTAGAAAAATATTTTTGGAAATGTTTTTTGCAGTAAACAATATTTTAGGTTACTTCTATCAGCATTGATTTTGAAAGAATTTTATATAAATATCTCTGTACAAATAAGAATTCACTAATAAAATTATCATTGTTGTTGGTGTTGTCATCATTGTAGTTGTCATCATCATCATTACTATCTTCCTACTTTTCATCATCATTTTAATGTTCACTTCCCAATGCTTGCATGGGTCAGACAGAAGATGTTGAAGCAGATTTCAATATGGCCACATGCCCTTTCTGTTGCCAAGCCTCACCTGTTCCCAAGTAAGGTTTTATTTCCTTGTAATCAAACATGTTCTCACAGAAGAGTGGAAATGAGAACTGATTGCAATGCATGCTGTTTATAGCTATCACACACACACACTTTCTGATCTTGTAGAAGTAAGTCCATAAGTCCTTAGGTGCAATTCTGCACACACACACACATGCATATATTATGAGCTTCAGCTGAATTCGCTCTCAGGGCACTGGTTGGCCTGAAGCTACAGCTGAAAACACTTCACCCACGATGCTGCACAACAGGATTGAACCTGAAACCACGTGGCTGGGAAGCAGACTTCTCAAGCACACAGCCATTCCTACAACTATACAAATATACAAATGCCTGTGTGTACTTGTGTGTGTGCAAAACACTTTGTACGTATATACTTACATCTATGTATACACCTATGTGATAATTTTCTAGATATGTTTGAATACAGACAGGTGGGGTTTGTTATTCTCTTATTCTTTCACTTGTTTCAGTTATTGACATTAGTCATGATGGGATCTACAGTAAAGGAATGAATGAATTGAGTAAAAGAATTAAGGAATTCATGTGTGTATGTAGGAATACGCCATTATTTATAGTTCATACACTTAGTATAATATAATACATGTAACACTTAATATAATGTAATATATGTAAACTTACATGGCAGACATAGAAACATATCAAATTTTCTTATTCTTCCATTGACTGAAAAAGAAGAAAAAAACTAATGAACAGCCTTCGTTAATTTTCGACCCTTATTGGTGCCTCATCAGAGGTGTCTACATCATTTGATCAATTCTAGAAAAACAAGTAACCAATCCTTATATATATACATATCTAGTAGCTTCAGAGAACTGGAGCGACTAATTTGCATACCATAAATGTTTATTAGTCAATTATATATTAGGGGTTTGTAACCAGGAAACCCAGCCCACACAATATCGGGTATGATATCAGTTGGCTTCCTTTCCAATCCCCTATTTCATCATTCCTTTATTTCTAGTTCCCTAGGTTGTCAGATAATTTGTTTTCTACTTGGTACTCCCTCACCACGTGTCTTAAAAGACTATATTTATTCAAATTTCAGAAATGATAAACGAAAGTTGAAGACGAAGAACAGAGCAGAAAAAAAAAAAAAAGCAAGTTACTATGATAAAATCATTTTCTGAGTTAATTCAAATAACTTGGAAAGGATTAGAATAAATGGAAAATAATGAATGAATTTAACAAATCAATACTTCAGTCGATGTATCAAAAATTCCAAAACTCCACCAAATCACAATATTCCTACCAATTAGTTAAATTCATTATTACAATACTTGATTCTTATGTGGAGGGTCAATGGCCCAGTGATTATGGCAGCGGTCTCGCGGTCATAGGATCGCGGTTTCGATTCCCAGACCGGGCGTTGTGAGTGTTTATTGAGCGAAAACACCTAAAGCTCCATGAGGCTCTACTCCATGAGGCTCTACTCCTGCTGTACTCTTTCACCACACCTTTCTCTCACTCTTACTTCCTGTTTCTGTTGTACCTGTATTTCAAAGGGCCGGCCTTGTCACTCTCTGTGTCACGCTGAATATCCCCGAGAACTACGTTAAGGGTGCACGTGTCTGTGGAGTGCTCAGCCACTTACACGTTAATTTCACGAGCAGGCTGTTCCGTTGATTCGGATCAACCGGAATCCTCGTCGTCGTAACCGACGGAGTGCTCCTAAAAAAAACAAAAAAACTTGATTCTTATAAAAAGGTAATAATCATATCTTTTCAACGCCCTTATTCTTTTTCTCACAGAATCTATCATTCCATTATTCTCTTCATTATTTTCCTTATATTTTCAAATTTTCCTCCTTAATCCTTAATGTAGCAAACTATCAATGCATTGTCCATTCATTCGCTTTTAAAAGACATCTTAACCTCTGGTCAAACTTAAATTCCAGTTCAGGCCACACCTCTAAGTCCAATTTCTAAGCAACTACTTCAGCATTACCAATTCTGTTAGTATAGCCTTCACACTGATCCTCTTACTTTTTCTCCTTCTTTTCCTTCATTGTCTTCTTTGTTCATCCTCTCCTCCAAAACAGTGCCTCTATCTTTCCCCTTCTGTTCCCTTTTTGCTATTTCTTCCTCTCTTCTTTTCTTTCATTATTTATCCTTTTACATTCAGCTCTGATATAAATTCAATTTACTCGTTCTGAGAAAGTCAGAAAGACTGAAACAGGATTACAACCCAGAAAGGCAGTCACTAATAAAGTTATGTCATTAACTTAGCTTCCAGAAGTACTTATCTAGCATGAAGAGACCTAAAGAACACTATATATATATATATATATATATATATATAATATATATATATATATATATATACTAGCAGTATCGCCTGGCGTTGCTCAGGTTTGTAAGGGAAATAACTATATAAGCACTTTTAGAGATGTAAAGTATAATAGCCATCTCAATATCGTTAACCACAAAGGGGGGGGGGTTATTGTAGCTTTTTACGTTCTGAGATTTGATAATAAATTTTTAGAGAGTTACTTCCCTTATATATGCCAAAAATGCATTAAAAATGGGAAAAATTGATGGTAAATTTTTTTTTAAATCGTAGACTCATCGTAGACCTGTGCTAATACCCAGAAGGGCTCGATATGAATCACGACTATAAGATACCCGGTTTTGGTTAAACTGCACCGCAAAATGTGGGAGTAGTTAGGAATCTAAATCGTAGGAGACAGACAGCACACAACCTCACTTTTGTATATAAAGATATATATATATATATATATATATATTACACACACACACACCCACACACACATATTATATATTATATTATTATATATATATATATATTATATATGTGTATTATATATATATTTTCCAACGTTGTTACCGTGTTAGCTATAACATAAGCATTTCCGCTATTACAATTATATATATATCATCATCATCATCATCATCATCATTTAGCGTCCGATTTCCATGCTAGCATGGGTTGGACGGTTCAACTGGGGTCTGGGGAGCCCGAAGGCTGCACCAGGCCAGTCAGATCTGGCAGTGTTTCTACAGCTGGATGCCCTTCCTAACGCCAACCACTCCGAGAGTGTAGTGGGTGATTTTATGTGCCACCGACACAGGTGCCAGACGAGGCTGGCGAACGGCCACGCTCGGATGGTGTTTTTATGTGCCACCGACACAGGTGCCAGACGAGGCTGGCAGACGGCCACGCTCGGATGGTGTTTATTTGCCACCGACACAGGTGCCAGATGAGGCTGGCGGACGGCCACGATCGGATGGTGTTTGTTACGTCCCCAAAGCACGGAGGCCAGTCTATGCGGTACTGGCTACGGCCACGTTCGGATGATTTTCTTGTGTGCCACCGGCACTGGTACCACAAAGATACAAATTCCATTTATGTTCATCTATTTTGATTTGTTTTGATTTGATTTGATTTTCACTTGCCTCAACAGGTCTTCACAAGTGTCACTTGCCTCAACAGGTCTTCACAAGTGTCACAAGAAGGAAGGTATGCACAGGTGGACTGTCTGCGTCGCCGGGTCTTCGGATGGTGTCTTTATGTGCCACCGACACAGGTGCCAGATGTGGCTGGCGAACGGCCACGATCGGATGGTTTTCTTGTGCCACCGGTACTGGAACCACAAAGATACAAATTCCATTGATGTTCATCTATTTTGATTTGGTTTGATTTTCACTTGCCTCAACAGGTCTTCACAAGTGTCACGCGTGTCACACACTTGCCTCAACAGGTCTCCACAAGTGTCACACACTTGCCTCTGCCTCAACAGGTCTTCACAAAGTGTCACACACTTGCCTCTGCCTCAACAGGTCTTCACAAGTGTCATAAGAGGGAAGGTATGCACAGGTGGACTGACTACGTCGCCGGGTCTTTGGATGGTGTTTTTATGTGCCACCGACACAGGTGCCAGGTGAGGCTGGCGAACGGCCACGATCAGATGGTGTTTGTTGTGCCCACAGCACGGAGGCCAGTCGATGCGGTACCAGCTACGGCCACTTCGGATGGTTTTCTTGTGTGCCACCGGTACTGGAACCACAAAGATACAAATTCCATTGATATTCATCTATTTTGATTTGGTTATATATATGTATATGTATATATGTATATTATATATATATATATTTGTATATATATATATATATATATATATTTGTATATATATATATATATATATTATATATATATATATATATATAATTGTAATAGCGGAAATGCTTTTGTTATAGCTAACACAGTGGTAACAACGTCGGAAAATGAAGTCAGAACTGCCATATATATACAAATAAATATGATAAATACTCATGCAGAGAATAATCAAAATTCCTATTGATGAAGCTCTATGTGAGTACAAGTCTTGTATATAAATGTACCGTGCACACAAGGGAGGGCTGTATGTTTACATTGGAGAGACATCTGGTTCATTTAAGAATTGTTATCGCAACCATGTTGCCAGCTTCAAGAGAATCGATAAGAGACCTTCAGCATTTTTGGTCGATTTTGTGTGGCAACTGAAGGAAGATTAAATTAAGTATAACATAACTTGGTCCATAGTAAGGCACGTGAAACCAGAGACTGTCATTTCCAGAAGGTGCCAACTCTGCTCCGAGGAATCCTCATCTATTCTGTGGACCAATGTCTATTCTGTGGACCAGTGTATATTCTGTGGACCAATGTCTATTCTGTGGACCAATGTCTATTCTGTGGACCAATGTCTATTCTGTGGACCAATATCTATTCTGTGGACCAATGTCTATTCTGTGGACCAATGTCTATTCTGTGGACCAATGTCTATTCTGTGGACCAATATCTATTCTGTAGACCAATGTCTATTCTGTAGACCAATGTCTATTCTGTGGACCAATGTCTATTCTGTGGACCAATGTCTATTCTGTGGACCAATATCTATTCTGTGGACCAATATCTATTCTGTGGACCAATGTCTATTCTGTGGACCAATGTCTATTCTGTGGACCAATATCTATTCTGTAGACCAATATCTATTCTGTAGACCAATGTCTATTCTGTAGACCAATATCTATTCTGTGGACCAATGTCTATTCTGTGGACCAATGTCTATTCTGTGGACCAATGTCTATTCTGTGGACCAATATCTATTCTGTAGACCAATGTCTATTCTGTAGACCAATGTCTATTCTGTGGACCAATGTCTATTCTGTGGACCAATGTCTATTCTGTGGACCAATGTCTATTCTGTGGACCAATATCTATTCTGTGGACCAATGTCTATTCTGTGGACCAATGTCTATTCTGTGGACCAATGTCTATTCTGTGGACCAATGTCTATTCTGTGGACCAATATCTATTCTGTAGACCAATGTCTATTCTGTAGACCAATATCTATTCTGTGGACCAATGTCTATTCTGTGGACCAATGTCTATTCTATAGACCAATGTCTATTCTGTGGACCAATGTCTATTCTGTGGACCAATGTCTATTCTGTGGACCAGTGTCTATTCTGTGGACCAATGTCTATTCTGTGGACCAATGTCTATTCTGTGGACCAATATCTATTCTGTGGACCAATGTCTATTCTGTGGACCAATATCTATTCTGTGGACCAATATCTATTCTGTGGACCAATGTCTATTCTGTGGACCAATGTCTATTCTGCAGACCAATATCTATTCTGCAGACCAATATCTATTCTGTGGACCAATGTCTATTCTGTGGACCAATATCTATTATGTGGACCAATATCTATTCTGTGGACCAATGTCTATTCTGTGGACCAATGTCTATTCTGTGGACCAATATCTATTCTGTGGACCAATGTCTATTCTGTGGACCAATATCTATTCTGTGGACCAATATCTATTCTGTGGATCAATGTCTATTCTGTAGACCAATGTCTATTCTGTAGACCAATATCTATTCTGTGGACCAATGTCTATTCTGTGGACCAATGTCTATTCTGTGGACCAATGTCTATTCTGTAGACCAATATCTATTCTGTGGACCAATGTCTATTCTGTGGACCAATATCTATTCTGTGGACCAATGTCTATTCTGTGGACCAATGTCTATTCTGTGGACCAATGTCTATTCTGTGGACCAATATCTATTCTGTAGACCAATGTCTATTCTGTAGACCAATATCTATTCTGTGGACCAATGTCTATTCTGTGGACCAATGTCTATTCTGTGGACCAATGTCTATTCTGTGGACCAATGTCTATTCTGTGGACCAATGTCTATTCTGTGGACCAATATCTATTCTGTGGACCAATGTCTATTCTGTGGACCAATGTCTATTCTGTGGACCAATGTCTATTTTGTGGACCAATATCTATTCTGTGGACCAATGTCTATTCTGTGGACCAATGTCTATTCTGTGGACCAATGTCTATTCTGTGGACCAATATCTATTCTGTGGACCAATATCTATTCTGTGGACCAATGTCTATTCTGTGGACCAATGTCTATTCTGTGGACCAATGTCTATTCTGTGGACCAATATCTATTCTGTAGACCAATGTCTATTCTGTAGACCAATATCTATTCTGTGGACAAATGTCTATTCTGTGGACCAATGTCTATTCTGTGGACCAATGTCTATTCTGTGGACCAATATCTATTCTGTGGACCAATGATAATTCTGTGGACCAATGTCTATTCTGTGGATCTTTAATAGAATTTTTGAAAGACTCTTAAGATGCCCTCATGCATATGAATGTGCTTTTGCACAATGCAGTCGGAATGAATTTTGAGTAAGCATTAACTTAATTTACTTTATGGCGTGGATTACTTAAGTTTACTTTTAAACTCCCCATTCTTATAAACACCAGGTAGATATGGCTGTGTGGTAAGTAGCTTGCTCACGAACCACATGGTTGCAGGTTCAATCCCACTGTGATGCACCTTGGGCAAGTGTCTTCTACTATAGCCTTGGGCCAACCAAAGCCTTGTGAGTGGATTTGGTAGATGGAAACTGAAAGAAGCCTGTTGTATGTATATATATGTGTGTGTGTGTGTGTGTGTATGTATACGTTTGTGTGTCTGTGTTTGTCCCCCCAACATTGTTTGACAACCGATGCTGGTGTGTTTATGTCCCCATAACTTAGCTGTTCAGCATAAGAGACCGATAGAATAAGTACTAGGCTTACAAAGAATAAGTCCTGGGGTCAATTTGCTCGACCAAAGGCGGTGCTCCAGTATGGCCATAGCCAAATGACTGAAACAAGTAAAAGAGTAAAAAACAGAGTAAGAGTAAACTAACTTGCTTTGCGATCATGAGTGCACCAAACCTCGCGTGTGCATATGCTTACATTTTTGTGGATGCTTGTATGAGCAAGTGTACACACACCATCCAGCTTGCGTAAACACACCATCCATATCTGTAAATGGTTACTTTTAATACTTTTCTTACTGTATCGTGTGTTCATTTCTTTTTTTGCTTCTGTGATTTTTATTTTTGGTCTTCTATATAAATGAAGATACTTCCTTTGTTTTGCTGCTTTTCTTTCAACAAAATGAGAAGATACATTGCGGGACTGTTATTTTAATGAGTTCCATCTGTTTATCACCTGATGAGATGCATCTGCACCACTGGATGTTCCTGAACCAGTTGTTAAATGTCCCACCCATGAGGGATTGATGCTAGATGTTTCAAAACAATTGTCATGATTAATAGGAATTCTCATATATTCCATCTTCCGTCTTTCATTTACCATACATATTAGATCATAGCCATGGCCGATGCCAGTGTCACATAACTGGCCCATTTAAAAACACCCTTCAATCGTTGGGCAATATGCTGTGCTTGTGAAGGCCTGTTGAACTGAATGATATCATAGTTGTGGCTGATGCCAGTGCTGCCTGACTAGCATGTAAAAAGCACCAATTGAGAATGGCCAATGCCAGTGACACCTGACTGTCACCTTGCCTGTGGTATGTAAAATGCACTAGTTGAGCTTGTATGATGTCAGTGCTGCCTGAATGGCATGTAAAAAGCACCATTCGAGCATGGCCAATGCCAGTACTGCTTGACCGGCACCCATGCCACTGGCATGTAAAAAGTACCATTCAAGCATGAATGGTACCACTGCTGCCTGACTGGCACCCATGCCGGTGGCATGTAAAATCACCATTCCAGTGTGGCCAATGCCAGTACCACATGACTGACTCCTGTGTCAGTGGTGTGTAAAGGCACCCATTACACTCCTCAAAAATCATGGCTCATGTTTCACTGCCGTGTGGCATGGCTGTTCACACAACTGCATCATACAGTCTACCTTTCCCTCTGAGTGAGAGGCCATTTGTTACCAGCAGAGGTAGGAGCTTTATGAACTTTGCCCAGGTTATTCTTATTCTAGTGGTTATGCTCTCAAAGCATCCAGCTTCACTACTGACTTGGTCCCCTAGGTAGCGGAAACTATCAGCTACTTCTAGTTTTTCCCCGGCATGTGATTGAATCTGATTTTGTACATTGTTGGTGTTTATTGCCCCTGTGCATCTGCCACATACAAAAACTATTCACCTGGTTAACCTTCCTTTGATATTGCTGCACCTCTTATGTGTCCATAGCTTACACCAGGTACACCTTATGGAGTTTCTACCTATACCTTTTCTACAGATTGAGCAGGGCCATCTACCTGAAGGGGTTTGTCATTTGTCTGCCTTCCTACTTACTAGGATTTTGGTTTTTGCTAGATTGACTCTAAGGCCCTTTGATTCTAGACCTTGCTTCCACACTTGGAACTTCATCTCTAGTTCTGAAAGTGACTCAGCTATTAGAGCAAGGTTATCAGCATAGAGGAGCTCCCAGGGGCATCCTGTCTTGAATTCCTCTGTTATTGCCTGGAGGACTATGATGAATAAGAGGGGGCTGAGAACTGATCCTTGGTGAACCCCTACTTCTACCCGGAATTCTTTACTATACTCATTACCAACTTTCACCTTACTGACAACATCCCTATACAGGGCTTGTACAGTTCTTACCAACCACTCATCTACGCATTGACCACCATATATCGAATCAGAGGACCCTGTCGAAAGCTTTCTTCATGTCAACAAAAGCTAAGTACAGGGGTATATCTTTGGCTAGGTATTTCTCCTGCAGTTGCCTTACCAGAAATATAGCATCAGTGGTGCTTCTACCTGGCACAAAACCGAACTGTATCTCATCTAGGAAAACTCTCTCCCTAATTAATTGGGCTATGACCCCCTCCATGACCTTCATCACCTGATCCAGCAATTTGATACCCCTGTAGTTATTTCTATCTAAAGCATCACCTTTACCTTTGTAGCAGTTGACTATAGTGCTATTACACCAGTCATTGAGTATGACTCCTTCATGAACCACCTGATTTACAATACAGGTGACCAGACCATAACCCACACCATCAGATATTTTAAGCATCGCAGCGGTGATTCCTGAGGGGCCAGGAGCTTTCCCTATCTTCATATCCTTAATTGCTTTATCTACCCGATACTGTCGATTTGGGTAGCTGGTCCCTCAGCTGGGTCAACATTTGGCAGGCTTTCCTCCTCCCATTCTTACTCCACATTTAGCAGTATTTCATAATGGTATCTCCAAGCCTCTCTCTCTCTCTATCTCTATCTGTCTGTTTGTATGTCTGTCTGTCTGTCTGTCTGTCTCTGTCTCTGTCTCTCTCTCTCTCTCTCTCTCTCTCTCTCTCTCTCTCTTTCTCTCTCTCTCTCTCTCTCTCTCTCTCTCTATATATATATATATATATATATATATATAAACATATGTACCCCCCACCACATATATATGTACATACCTACACATCTCTAGGCATGTTTCTACATGTAACTACTGATTATGTTTCTTTTGTAGGCCTTTCTGAAGGTATTTTCTCTACATTTCTAATCCAGTAATTTTGTGGTGATATACAGAGTGAACATTTTCCCCCATTATCTGTTCCTAATGACTTATATCCTCCTCCACCACTAATGTTGTCCACAGCTACTGTAGAGTGTCTGGTTAAATAATTAATACTCTTTAGTTCAGCAGTGGCTGATGAAGTGAATAACCACTAAGCCATACAAATGTCCTGTCAGCTTTCATGCTTCTCATTTGTTTAAATTACATGAGGTCATAGATTTTCTAACAATGGTACTATGTGTCATAGTTAGCGATACATCTCTTATATAAAATCCGTTCTGTCTGTGTGTGTCTTCTTGGATCTTGGGCATCCTCCATCTGATTGCGCTCAAATTTGTTATGTAGATACCGACAGTATCAGGGTGTGTATAAGTCTTGAAAAAATTACAAAAATCGATTCCAGGTGAGCATGCGATCGATAAAGCCATGCGAAATCGTTTTTCTGTAGTTGCACAATCGACTATATGGCGCTGATAGGAGTTGCTTCCCTTAACACCAAGCATGCATATT
The DNA here is from genome assembly GCF_006345805.1 of Octopus sinensis. NCBI lineage: Eukaryota > Metazoa > Mollusca > Cephalopoda > Octopoda > Octopodidae > Octopus > Octopus sinensis. Next base: position 37,118,814 of record NC_043008.1, read on the forward strand.
TCATACACAGTCGATCATTTTTCTTTCTTTTTCTTTTTCAACTACTGTTGAGTGCCAAACAAATTTGCCAAACTCAATTTAGTTACCTCCCCTGGTAAAGATACAAACGATATAAATATACAATGGGCTTCTCTACAATATCCATCAATCAAATTAGCTCACAAGACATGGGTGGGCTTAGTACTACAGGAGAAGACACTGACCCAACATGCTACAAAGTGAGCCTGAGTCTGAAGCTATGTGGTAGTGAAACAAACCTCATATCCACAAAGCGCTGCATGTTGATACACACACCTATATGTTTATACATGCATATATGCATACATAGAAATATACTTACATATATAACAACACATCTGTTTAAACGAAGTCTGGACTGACTAGTTTGAACTGCCATGGAGATGTGCAAGTTGTAATAATGAAGTCTGCATAACATATATAATAGGAAATGCATTCATTACATAAGACCTTCCTCAGTTAAAACATTTCAAAATATAGGAAGTTCTTATGCCATGAATGTATTTCCTATCATATATATTATGGAAATCTGAAATGTATACTCTTTTACTCTTTTACTTGTTTCAGTCATTTGACTGCAGCTATGCTGGAGCACCGCCTTTAGTCGTGCAAATCGACCCCAGGACTTATTCTTTGTAAGCCTAGTACTTACTCTATCAGTCTCTTTTGCCAAACTGCTAAGTTACAGGAATGTAAACATACCAGCATCAGTTGTCAAGCGATGTTGGGGGGACAAATGCAGACACACAAACATATACACATACACACACATACATATATATACATATATATGACGGGCTTCTTTCAGTTTCCGTCTACCAAATCCACTCACAAGGCTTTGGTCGGCCCGAGGTTATAGTAGAAAACACTTGCCCAAGTTGCCACACAGTGGGACTGAACCCAAACCATGTGGTTGGTAAGCAAGCTACTTACCACACAGCCACTCCTACTCCTATATATGTATGTATTAAATGATTTAAAAATACTTCTGTTTGGTTTGACTCCCTTATTACCATTTACACAACTTGATGCCAGTTACCAGTACAAACTAACCGGTCAAGACTCCATTCACATGGATACTCTAACATCAATTTGAAGTAGTTTGTTAGATTTGACTCAAAGTTGAAAATTCTGGTACTGTGCACTGCTTCTTAGCATAACACGAAATATACAAACACACACTCACACATTCACATATATACATATTTATAATAAAATTATCAAAACAGTGTCATTATGTGTGAATGTGTATAAGGCAAATCATATACAGCATGTTTAATTATGATACATTTACTCATACTGTGAAAATATAACTTGTGAATAAATTGCAACATCTTTGGCAGGTGAGATTGAGTATCGTGAACATATATTCACAGTTTATGTTTTCACACCAAGAATCAATATGTGTTTTTATTAAACACATTGTATATAATTTCTATATTCACACATACACACACACACACACACACACACACACATGTGCACATACAATCACAAACATACACATACACACGCAAATGCATAATAATACATATCTATATACATGTGTGTGTATTCATATGTGTGTGTTCCTGTGTGTGCTACTGCTATCATTTGTATTAGGCTGTGTATCAGTGGCATGTTATCCAGCAGGTTACAGAATTCTTTGAGATGAAAGCTAAATTAATTAATTATACTATATTATTTTTATTTTGCATGTATATTTTGAAAAATATGTCGAAACGTAATTCTTTGAAATTTCTAGAAATTAGCAGTAACAGCAAACAACATTAGAAATAATTATCTAAAATTAGTACTTAAAAACAATAGATATAGTTAAAATTGTAATCTACATTTAACATTTGTGAAGAGACATTATTTTAGAAAATATAAAATTGTAGTTTAGTAATGGTAAAACTGGATATGAGCTAGAAATATTCTCAGAATTACCAAACTTCATTCTTGATAACTGTGGTCTTTTCACAATATCCACCCCATTATTTAAATGATTTTTTCCTTCTTACCTGCATGATGCAGTCACCCACCTACTTCTACTCACTTTGTGACTTGTGAGCCCACCTGGACACCTCCTCACCATTATCCATCTCTTTTACACTTTTACTCTTTTACTTGTTTCAGTCATGTGACTGTGGCCATGCTGGAGCACCGCCTTTAGTTGTAAGCCTAGTATTTATTCTATCGGTTGCTTTTGCTAAACCGCTAAGTTACTGGGACATAAACACACCAGCATCGGTTGTCAAGTGATGTTGGAGGGACAAACACAGGCACACAAACATATACACACACATACATATATATATCTATAAATATATATATATACATATATATGACAGGCTTCTTTCAGTTTACGTCTACCAAATCCACTCACTAGGCTTTGGTTGGCCCGAGGTTATAGTAGAAGACACTTGCCCAAGGTGCCATGCAGTGGGACGGAACCCAGAACCATGTGGTCCGTAAGGAAGCTACTTACCACACAGCCACTCCTACGCCTAATTTACCTAAGTTTTAACATCATCTCCTTCAAAATAGTCATCTTGTGCAGCAATATACCAATCCCAGCATTCCTGTCAGTTTTGGAATCTGTCAGTTTTGGAATTCGACCTGGAAGTCGTTTTCTGTAAGCAGGTCAAGGACTTTGTACAATTCACTTTGGATCTCAGCAAGGGTGTTAGAATGGCAACCATTGAGCTACATCTTCCTCTTTAGAAGGGGAAGAGATGGAAGTCTAAAGGTTCTAAATTTGGTGAATAGGGTGTGTGCGGAAGCAATACCATGTTGTTTTTGGTGAGAAACACATGAATGAGGAGAGTTTAGTGACAGGGTGTATTGTCACTGTGAAGAATCCGATTCTTCGTGCTTCACAGATCTGATCTCTCTTGCCAAATTTCCTCCATCAAATGCTTCCAAACGACACAGAAGAACTCTTGATTGATGTTCTGGTCCTGGAGGATGAATTCTTGCTGCACAATACCACATTTCTGGGAGTGACATATGAAGCAGGTCTTCCAGATCCCATCGTCTTTCGGGGACGTTCTCCCACTTTTGAAGTGCCTGTGCCAGCTGAAACATTGTGTATGACCCATTGCCTTGTAACTGTAAGCTGCTGAAGCATGTTCAATGTCTCTGTAGCAGAGTTCCCAAGTTTAACACAAAAAGTTTCACATTGGTTCTTTGTTCCCGTCCATGACAAAATTGCGAACTACTGCATACATGTGATCACAAAAACGACAAATTTCACAACTTGCAAAATAGACACAGTGATGTTGCTCAACACACTGCTTCATGAAGGTCTCTGCTAGCTCTTATTGGAACTTTTTATTATTTCAATTCAGTTTTTGTGCGATTGTTTACGTTTTATTATTTTATTATTTCAATTCAGTTTTTGTTGCAATTGTTTTCGTTTTATTATTTTATGAACTTTTGGATTACACACACACGTTTATGTAAATACACACAAACAAACTTTGTGAGTGGATTTGGTAGATGGAAACTGAAAGAAGCCCTGATTCGACATCACATGTTTGTTGTAAAGAAGTGCCATTGGCTCCTTCATTTCTTCATTTTCTATTTTCAGTGGAAAATATGTTTAGCCATGAGGAAAGGTTTCCTTATTTGGATGCATTCAGCTTTAGAAAATCTACCTCGGTAAATTCAGTCCAGTATGTACAGCCATAAAAATGTGGACATGAAAACGATGATGATGAGGAGGAGGATGTTCATATTCATCATACCTATTTCTTTAATTTCTTTACTACCCACAGGGGGCTAAATGTAGAGGGGACAAACAAGGACAGACAAAGCCGATTACATCGACCCCAGTGCATAACTGGTACTTAATTTATCGACCCCGAAAAAATGAAAAGCAAAGTCGACCTCGCCAGAATTTGAACTCAGAACATAACGGCAGATGAAATACGGCTACGCATTTCGTCTGGCGTGCTAACATTTCAGCCAGTTCGCCACCTTGGATGTTCATATTTATCATACCTAGAGCAAACTTATTGGCCTTATGTTTAATCCCATGCTATACACCTTGCTGATTTATCTTTTATAGATCCTTCTATTCAGGTAATGTTTTAACTTCCTTCCAAGAAACCGTTTTGTTGGAATGTATTAAGCTGTCTATCACCATTCATACAGTTCCATGCTAGTCTTTGATTTTGGTATCTGGGTGATTCATATTGATCTCATATTGTTAGTCTGTCGTGACTTCAGGAAATAGTAGCCATGACAATGTAACATACCAAGTTTAGTGTATGTTTATATCATATATTGTGTATTTTCAGTGTTGATGTTTTTTTAAACATGGATGTCTACATATTTTGCCCACATGAAAATATCTAATGTAAAGACTTGTCAGTTTGAACAAACGTGGATGACTGCTTTATTATGATAATAAAATCTTCAGCTGATGTCAGCCTTTGCATGATTCTTTCTTTGACTCATTGTTCTATTTGATAATTTTTTTTGCCTGTGGCTAAGCATTGGTCTTGTGCAAAAATCCAAACCATTTATTTCTACCAGTAGTTCAAATCTTTTGAGCTGGTATTAACTTTCCCCTTGGTTCGTCATTGTCCAAATTTGTAAGACACTGACCATGGAGAAGTTTCTCTCCCGCCACCCCACCATTTAAGATTTTGCAGTATTTTTGGAGTTCCAGTTCGATTTTATCTTTTGACATATTCTTTTAACTTTTTTTCTTTGATTTTCTTCTTAATTGAATCTTTTCTATTGATATATAATTAGCTTTTACTTTGTACTTTCTTTACACTTCAAATACTTTGACAAAAATTTTATGTTTTCTTGTTGCATTATCATTATCATTAATATTATTATTATAATTCTTACTACTACTACTACTACTACTACTACTGTTGTTATTATACTAACCAGTCTGCTTTCGCTGGCTTCAAAGTAATTTCCTAATTTGTTTATGGCTACTTCTAATAGTTTTTTTATATATTTATACTAGTCTCCTCCCTCCTGACTGCATGATAGGTATATTCTATCTCTGTTAGTTTTAGGATGACACGTTCAAAATTTAGCGTGTAGTTTTCTAGTTTTCTTAGTTATTTATTATGCTGAAGCTGTAGTTTATTATAGAGATGTATTGTATATTTGTATCTAGAATCTATTTTGTTCATTAATCTTTAATTATTTTCTTACATTTCTGTATGTTCTATCTTATCAGTTTTAAATACTATTAAAAAGTTGTGGAGACAGCTTTGATTTGATAATAGTAATGATGAAGTTAACGGCTCCTAAAATAAATGAAATACCTGCTAAATTTAGAGAAGAAATGGCTATGTCAACAGAAGGTCCAACGTGGGCAAAATTTCTTGAAAGTAGGTAGGGGTGTAAACAGTTCATCCAGTGCCAACGTCCCTCTTATTTATTTATTTATTTATTTAGTGTAGATTTGGCAGATTTGTCTAATTTCATTATTAGGCAATAAACATCTATACAGAAGAGATAGTTTATAGCTAAACCATTACATTGCAACCATTTTGGTATTTCAACATCATCATCATCATCGTCATCATCATCATTTAACGTCCGTTGTCCATGCTGGTATGGGTCTGACAGTTTGACCAGGGCTGGCAAGCTGGAATGCTGCGCCGGACTCCAGTCTGATTTGGCATGGTTTCTAGAGCTGGATGCCCTTCCTAATGTTAATCACTCCAAGTGTGTAATGGGCGCTTTTATGTGCCACTGGCATGGGTGTCATTTGCATGACACCACTTTTTACCATGATTGCGATTCTGCTCAGCTTGATGGGTCTCCTTCTCATACACGACATAATACCAAAGGTCTTCGTCATTGCCTTTGAGAGGCCCAATGCTCAAAAGGAACTCAAACACTTTGTCTCCATGAGGTCCAACATTCGAAAGTACCTCAGCCACTTTGCCTCTGTGAGGCACACCACTCGAAAGGAACTCAACCACTTTGCCTCCATGAGGCCCAATGCTTGTCAGGTGCTCCTTATGCACCACAGGCACAGGTGCCAGTTACATGACACCAGCATCAGTCACAACTATGATTTCACTTGGCTTGACAGGTCTTCTCAAGTACAGCATATCGCCAAAGGTCTTGGCTCAAGTCATTGCCTCTGTGAGGCTCAAAGTTCGAAGATCATGCTTCACCACTTTATTCCATGTCTTCTTGGGTTTACCTCTACCACAGGATCTCTCCACAGTTAGAGATCAGCACTTCTTTACACAGTGGTCCTCGTCCATACATATCACATGACCACACCAGCACATTCGTCTCTCTTGCACACCAAATCTGATGCCTTTTATGCCTAACTTTTTTCTCAAGATGCTTACACTCTGTTGTACATGCACACTGACATTGCACACCCAGTGAAGCATACTGGCTTCATTTCTTTCAAGCCTATGCATGTCTTCAGCTGTCACAATCCATGCTTCACTGCCATACAACATAGCTGTTCACACACAGGCATCAAACAGTTTGCCTTTCACTCTGAGAGATAGGCTCTTTGTTGCCAGCAGGAGTAGGAGCTCTCTGAACTCTGCCCAGCCTAATCTTATTCTTGAAGCTACACTCTCGTACCACCCACCCCTACTACTAAATTGGTCACCTAGATAACAAGCTATCTACTATCACTAGTTTGCCTCCTTGGCAGTTGATGGAGTCTATTTTCTGCACATTTTCAGCATTCATTGTACCTGTGCAAGCAAGATAGAAATGTAGTGGCAAGGTGTTTCCCAGAAAAACACCTCATTTAGAATAAGCAGGGATGATTTTTATTATCTTCTACTTTTCATGTCTTGATATTTTATAGCTTTATGAAGTCCTGTGGCCTATAAAATAAAAAAAAAAGGTCTTATGACCATAAGGTTGATTCTTGACCAGATGGTACATTGTGTCCTTGACCAAAGTGCATCATTGCTCCAGTTTACTCAACCGAAAATGAGTAGCTTCTTAGTTCTGGAGCAGATCTGTTTCTTTCCAATTGTTAAATCAGCAATATTTTGCTAAGAAAGGGATGAGATAATCAAAAGGGTATCAGTGTCTGCTAGCAACTACATAAGTACCATAAACAATAAACAAAAGTATAGTACATGTTACTGGGCTATCCTTGTTTACCAGTGAAAGCTGTAGTAATTTTGAAGTTTTACATAAACTGTTCTATTATAGGTCTATTTTGTTTATCTACAATGTCTCCTATATCCAAGAAAGGGTTTTTGTTATCAATCCAGGTCAGGACTAAATGTTTATCTCTTTTACTGTTTTTAATTATAAGTATTATAAAATATTTGTAAATTGCTGAATTTGAAAATATTACCCAGCCATAAAATTTCCAAATTTTCAACTATGTAAAACCATTAAATCTATATAACTGTCTTTTGATATTCTGCCATTTGTTTTTTGACTCTTTTTCTGTTCCTCTTTTGAAAAGATGTTATTATTTTCCAGATAACCGTCTGGCACAGGAGTGGCTGCGTGGTAAGTCGCTTGTTTACCAACCACATGGTTCCAGGTTCAGTCCCACTACGTGGCACTTTGGGCAAGTGTCTTCTACTATAGCCCCGAGCCGACCAAAGCCTTGTGAGTGGATTTGGTAGACGGAAACGGAAAGAAGCCCGTCGTATATATGTATATATATATATATATATATATGTGTGTGTGTTTGTGTGAGTGTGTTTGTCCCCCTAGTATTGCTTGACAACCGATGCTGGTGTGTTTATGTCCCCATTACTTAGCGGTGCGGCAAAAGAGACCGATAGAATAAGTACTGGGCTTACAAAAGAATAAGTCCCGGGGTCGAGTTGCTTGATTAAAGGCAGTGCTCCAGCATGGCAGCAGTCAAATGACTGAAACAAGTAAAAGAGTAAAGAGTATAACCAGCTAACTTCTGGGTAAATATATGAGCGAGAGTCAAAAATTATACACACTATTGTTTTTCATAAATGGTTGCATGATCAACCAAAATCCTTCTTGTTGGAGGGAATACTCAATGCATTTACACAAAAGCAGGGGATAACTGAGTACATTATTTTTCTAAATAGTCTCCGTCCTTTTTGATGCATTTGGTCCAGTGGTATACAAGCTTGTGTATTCCCTCGAAGAAGAAGGATTTTGGTTGATTGTGCAACCATTTATGTGCCACTTCCTTCACATCTTCATCCATAGGAAATCGATGATCTCATAAACCATCTCTAAGCAGTCCAAAGCTATCATAGTTAGGAGGGGTAAGATCTGCACTGTAGGCAGGGTGTTCCAGCACCTCAAAATCCAATTGGTTAATGGTTTCAACGGTCTGGACTGCCATGTGTGGGCGTGGATTGTCATGCAACAACAAAATTTTCTTTGACAATAGGCATCAGCATTTGGTGTGAATTGCTGGCTTCAGTTTGTTGGCCAGCAAAGCACTGTATCTTGCACTATTGATTTTACACCCCTTTTCCAGAGAAATCAGATCACTATCTTTGTTCTTCTTTGGTGTACATTGCTAGTGGAGCAGCCATGCTTACACTGTAAAGCCTGAAAGAAAAATTGCATGATCAGGTTCAAACTACGATCACATAACAACAACAGTACCAACTATAAGCATGCATACGCAGAAGGCAAAGCGACAAAAATAAGGGTATATTTTGGCAAAAGTGCAGATAATTTTTGACTTCCCTTCGTAGATGTCACTATTTTGCATAGACCAATTATTGGTCTATAATTCTAATGGTTCCAATATTTTTGCTTTGATGAATTAATATTGCTTCTCTCTCTCACAAGCAGTCAGATGCTGATCCCAGCTTCATTAGAAATTCATTGAAACCTGCAGCTACATACAACTTCATGTGTACTGGTTAAATACTTTTAACCAGGATTTAGATGCTTTATCAGTATCAGAGTCTAGCAGTTACTTCCCTTCATGTTGTGCTATGCTGGTGATATTATTACTTTTCCTTCCCTTTCTCTTACTTCTTTTCATTTTAGGCATCATCATCATCACCATCATCATCATCATCATCATCATCGTTGTAGTTGTCATCATCATCATTAGTATCATTAGCGTAAAAAAGAGGAAGATATTAGAGTGTCTTCTTATATAACATTACTGTAAGTAACATCACTTTATTTAATGCAGGTACTTCTTTAACTGAAGTTATATTTTATTATAGAATAAAAAAGATATATTTTTTATGATTTGACAGAATTTTCAAGTTTTCATGATCAAACATAGATCAGAATTTTCATGTGTGATTAACCCCTATATGACAGAAAATGTCAATTATTTATCCAAAGGTTAACATTTATAAATTTTATATTTCTCTATTTTTATATAAAAAAATTTCTATATATGTCTATTTGTAATCTTTTTCCTGCTTCTAGCTGACAGCAGACTTTTAGAATTTTTAATTTTCATGGTCACAATTATATCAGAATTTCCAAACTTAGTGAGAATCTGAAAATTTTCATGATTTTTCCAATATTATATAAAGTCTTACAACCATTCAAGACTTACATTTCATGTCTAAAAACACTTCAGAGATAACTGCTTTTATCATGCAGCATCCATTAAAATATTCTTAGTAACATGGAATTTTGAAATTTTCTTATTTGTAGAAACCTATTAGAATTTGTAAATTTTGTTCATTTTCAAATAAAGTATAAATTCTCATAGCTCCTGGCCATTTCTTAGTTTGGCACCAGATACCCCTGATTGATCATTTTCATATCATCATACCTATTACATATATCAAACATAATTTTCATGCTTTTAAATGTGTGAACTTTTGGAATTTTTCTGACCACAGTCTTGTACGAATTTGCAAATTTTCCTCATTTAGCAATGTGATAGAATTTGATAGGATTTCTCAAGATTCCTACAGCAAAGTAGAATATTTAATGAGTCTGTGCACTGCTGCAGTACCAATTTAATGATTTCTGACAAATATTTTCACTTTATATTCGAAAAGTTTTGGTGTATTTTGTCCATATAAATTCAAAAATTTTGATAATGTCAGTGTTCTTTGAAATTTGAAAATGTTAACATAACTAGAAACATGAAAGCTATGTATTTGAAATGTTATGCTACCTAAATAATCATCTACTTGCAGACTTATCAGACATGAAATTTATTATATTTCTTTGATCATGATTATTTGAAACTTGTGATTGCAGTAGAGCCGGCAAAACTGGAAAAAGAAAAGAAAAAAAAATGAACATCTTAACAAACATGAATATCATGATTTCTACTAGCTTTACTATCATGTCATATGTGCTCTTGTGAATTCTGAAAATTGCTCTATAGATCTGATTAGAATATTTAGAAATTATGACATGTCAACAATATGAAAGACTGACCTTTTAGCAAATGTTAATATTAAAGTATATACCTGGTTTCTCCTGATTAAGACATTAAACTGAGTCTAGTTGTAAAGCTTCAGCTTAAGAATTCAGGAGTTTTGTAGAGCATAGAGACACACTAGAGTTATCACTACTCTCAAGTCTACTAAGGCCCAGTTTGGTAATACCTGTAAAGGGCCTTAGTTAAGCATCAAATAGATGTTCCTCTGGCTAAGGCATTTAGGGCTTGAATTGGAGTTGGCCCCTAGACATGCATCACATCAGACCACTGGTTTGAAAACACACTCTGATATCATATGACCCAGCTCCACTTCTCCAGCCAAAGAGTAAAATGGGCCCTGTTCTTCAAGAGTAAGCTTAGGAGAGTAGGGAATTAGTAAAGTAAACTGAAATAAATGGGTAGAAGGAACAAGAGACTATTGCTGTATCTTCTCGGACAAGAAGCATGAATCTCCAGACGTTGGTTCATGACTGCCAGCACCTGTAGGCATAGCACACATTGTTCCTCTTATATATTGAGTATATTGTCATTGTGAAGGTGTCTGGCTAAGTAGCTAGGGTATGCAGCTCATCATTGTAAGGCCATGAGTATGTTCCTTCTTGAGCCATGCCTGGCTCATAAGGGCCAGTTTCCTGGTTTCCTTGGCTTATAGGTTCCCCACCTGGATGGGACACTGGTTCATCGCAGGTGAGCTGCAAAATGCAGGAGGAAAGAGTGAGAGAAAATTGTGGCAAAAGAGTCAGCAGAAGTTCACCATTATTTTCTGCCAGAGCCGTGTGAAGCTTAGGTGTTTTCACTCATAAACACACACATTGCCCGGTCTAAGATTTGAACCTGCGATCCCTCGACTGCAAGTCTGCTTCTCTAACCACTAGGCCATGTGCCTCCACAAGGCCATGAGTATGATACCTGATGATATGCTGTGTCCTTGAGCAAGACACTTTATTTCATTTTCCTCCAGTCCACTCAGCTGGCAAAAATGTGTTGTATCAGTAATTCAAAGGGGCCAGTTTTGTCACATTTGGTGTCACTCTGAATCCCACTGCAAACTACATTACCATGTCAAAAGTACACATGTCTGTGGAGTGCTCAGCCATTTGCATGTTAATTTCATGAGCAGGTTGTTCTGTTGATTGGTTCAATTGGAATACACATCATCATAACCAAGAGAATGCCAGTTAGTTAGATTGTCACATGTATAATTTCTTTTGGCATTTGGTCGTGATAGTATTCTGAGATTTTGAAAATTTGAGAATTCCAGCAGGTTAACGATTATGAAGAATTTACAAGTTTAATTGTTAACTAGCATTTATCATATTTTAACTCACACAGTATTATTCAAATGATGTATGATAAGTGTTTTTGTCAAACTTAAACATTTTTTAAACAATGCTAAATGGTGAATATTACAATAACTCTATAGTTATTAACAATGGAATTTTTTGTCAAGAAGCAGGATAATTATTAAATTGCAAGCACACCAGATGTATCTGAGATAATATTGTACTAATTTGATGTAAAAATAATCACAAAACTATGATCATGAACATCTTCATTTATATTTGTTAAAATTTTGTTTATGAACAGTACTTCTATTATTTCTTAAATAATTACATCTTTCTTTCGGTGCCATCAAAGTTAAATATGTTTAATAATGAGCATTTTAAAATCCTTATAGGCATGCTGTCATTCATAAGGAAACATTTTGACATATTAGCAAACATGAAAATTGCAAAGGGTAACCACACCAAGGTCCTTAAACAGTCTTTACTTACAGATTAATAAAAGATGTGTTTGTAATAATGAAATTTTAAAGAATTCTGACAGCTCTCTTGTTATTAGAAATTAATAATTTTGACATCAGTAATCACGAAATTAGGAATTGGAACTGTTCCAATGTCAGAAAAATAATGAATTCTGACAGGATTGAATTCATCAACCTTAAAACTTATAATTACGATTATCAAATTTTCAAAATTTTGGCAGATCAGTGATCATTAGAGACTGAAATACACAACATATGAGCACATATGCAAACAATGGACATGGACTAAACTAGTGTCACATAGTAACCTCTGATAGATATGTACTCATCGAAACAGTAAATTATAACATGATGGTGAGAATAAAAATGTCATAAATCTAACAAATTTCATTGTTGTCATCATCATCATCATCATCAACATTACTATTTAACATCCATTTTCTATCCTGGAATGGGTTGGACAATTTTACAGGATCTGATGAGCTCCAAGGCCACACTGAGGTCCTGTGTCTGCTTTGGCTGGGTTTCTATGGCTGGATGCTCTTCCTGATGCCAATCTCTTTACTGCATATACTGGGTGCTTTTTTCATGGCACAAGCACTAATAAGGTCAGCAAATATCTTGCAAGATATGAAAAGAACAGGATATAGGAAAAGACTTCTCAACTAAGTGGTGATTGGGAGTATTTGAGAGGTGGGGCAGTGGTTTTCTACAAAATATTGAGATGCGCAGGAGTGGCTGTGTGGTAAGTAGCTTGTTTACCAACCACATGGTCCCGGGTTCAGTCCCACTGCATGGTACCTTGGATAAGTGTCTTCTACTATAGCCTCGAGCCAACCAAAGCCTTGTGAGTGGATTTGGTAGACGGAAACTGAAAAGAAGCCCATCGTATATATATATATATATATATATGCATGTGTGTCTCTGTTTGTCCCCCTAGCATTGCTTGACAACTGATGCTGGTGTGTTTATGTCCCCGTAACTTAGCGGTTTGGCAAAAGAGACTGATAGAATATGTACTGGGCTTACAAAAGAATAAGTTCCAGGGTCGAGTTGCTCAATTAAAGGCGGTGCTCCAGCATGGCCACAGTCAAATGACTGAAACAAGTAAAAGAGTAAAAGAGTAAAAGAGTATGCTAAAGTATGATAAAAGGACATGATGAAGTATCTTGCTATAGAAGAGTTATTGAATATTTTCATTTTACTGACCTCAGAAAAATAAAATAAAAATTAATTCTTGATTCATTTGAAAGTAGAACATAAAAGAACAACAATAAAATACTAGGATGTACTTGCATAGCAAGTGATCTGATCTGAGATCATGTGCTGGAACGAAAAAAATTGCAGCATGGAAAGTGTTTATAAGCCATCTAAGAAACACCAAAAACTGTTAGATTCACTTTTAATATTTATATTTAATTTGCCATTTAATTTTAAATAAAATGCTGCAATATTCATAAATGTATTCTTATTAAAATGTTCAATTCTGACTTGTATCTTGCCCCACAGCTAAAAATTTGGACTAATTATAAGATTTACAAAATATTTGTAAATTGCTGAATTTGAAAATATTATCCAGCCATAATAATTCCAAATTTTCAACTATGTAAGACCATTAACTCTATATATTTTAACAAATACAGTGTAATGAAATAGCTTATGCTAATATGCATTTAGCTGTTTAACATTAAAACCTTAAGTAGTTTTGAAAATAAATACCTATTTCTTTACTACCCACAAGGGGCTAAACACAGAGGGGACAAACAAGGACAGACACACAGATTAAGTCGATTATATCGACCCCAGTGCGTAACTGGTACTTATTTAATCGACCCCGAAAGGATGAAAGGCAAAGTTTGAACTCAGAACGTAGTGGCAGACGAAATACCTATTTCTTTATTACCCACAAGGGGCTAAACACAGAGGGGACAAACAAGGATAGACATAGGTATTAAGTCGAATACATCGACCCCAGTGCTTAACTGGTACTTACTTAATCGACCCCGAAAGGATGAAAGGCCAAGTCGACCTCGGCGGAATTTGAACTCACAACGTAACGGCAGCCGAAATACCGCTAAGCATTTCGCCCGACGTGCAAACGATTCTGCCAGCTCGCCACCTTAAATTTTGAAAATAAATACCATGTTTGTAAAGCATCAATTGTTACTAATTTTAACAAGTACATGATCATAGAAAATTACCAAATATTCCATAATAAGCATAGCTGTGACTGTCTGGCAAGAAGCTTGCTTCTCAGTCATATGGTTCTGGTTTCAGCCCCACTGTGTGACTCCTTGGGCAAGTGTGTTTTACGATAGCCCCAGGTTGACCAAAGCCTTGTGTGTGGATTTGGTAGATGGAAACTGAAAGAGGCCCGTGTATATGTCTGTGTTTGCTCCCCACCCTACACACACATGCACAACTGCTTTAGAACTGGTGCTGGCTTGTTTACCTTTCCAATTCAGCTAAAAGAGATTGATAGACTAAATACCAGGCTTTAAATAATGTAAAAAAAAAGTTATGGGGTTGATTTGTTTGACTAAACCCTTCAAGACTGTTCTCCAGTATGGTCACAGCCTAACGACTGAAACAAGTAAAGTATGAAACGTGTAAGAAGGTTTTTCTGAGAATATAAAGTTACAAGTGAACCATCACAAAAGTAGACAATTCTGAGACTGTTTGAGTCATGCAAAGTAAACAATGATTACTTACTCTCTTTTTACTCTTTTACTTGTTTCAGTCATTTGACTGCAGTCATGCTGGAGCACCGCCTTTAGTCGAGCAAATCGACCCCGGGACTTATTCCCTGTAAGCCCAGCACTTATTCTATCGGTCTCTTTTGCCGAACTGCTAAGTGACGGGGACGTAAACACACCAGCATCGGTTGTCAAGCAATGCTAGGGGGACAAACACAGACACACAAACATATACACACACATTTATATATATATACATATATACGACAGGCTTCTTTCAGTTTCCGTCTACCAAATCCACTCACAAGGCATTGGTCAGCCCGGGGCTATAGCAGAAGACACTTGCCCAAGATGCCACGCAGTGGGACTGAACCCGGAACCATGTGGTTGGTTAGCAAGCTACTTACCACACAGCCACTCTTGCGGAAATTTATATAAAACCTGAAGAATTATGAACACAGACAAATTCAAATAGGTTGATATTCATTAAATACTATAATTGGGGAGGAATAGTGACAGCTTGGTGAATAGGGAACAAAAGATGAAAATTAAGATGCTACTGCCAATATGGTAAGAGCTCTAGTCTAGTGATGAATTTGCTGCTCCTGGATGATAAAGAATTGGTGAGATCGATCTACAGACCAGAGACATTACGATGCTGACATTAGCATTTTGATTTTCCTTTTTTTTAACCCTACTCATCAAGTTATCCCTATTCCATCCAAATGATGGTACTTCAAAATTTTGCATAGCAGTTAACAGGAAGTAAATTCTTGTATTTACCTGGTTGAGAATAATGATAATTATCAGTGCACAGTATTTATAAAATAAGGTAAAAATCTTTAAATAATTGTAAGATTTTATAAATTATTACAATATTTAAGTTTTGAAAAGTCTGCAGTGATGAAAAATTACAAAGTATATCATAACAAATAGTATTACATCTATGTTGAAATGATAAATTCTAACATGTTTGCAGCAAAGAAAATGACGAATCGTGAGTAATTTTGTATGTGATATATATAAAAAACTTGTCAAATTCTAAAAGTTTATGAAAAATTGTAACATTTCACAAATCTAAGAACAAAATATTCATGCTTTCTATTAAGTATAGTTTAATGAAAATGATCAATTCTGACATGACTTCAGGCAAGAAAAGTAAAAATCATGAGAAATTATAAGAATTTTTATCAGATTTAAAAAAAAAATAATCATTAACATTTGGAAATTCTCTTCAGTACATAGCAATAAAGAATCAAAATGTTTGCGTATATAGTAACAAGAAAGCTATGTATACTAATAAGTGTAGTGCAGTCAAAATTCTTACATATATGTATGATGCTATGAAATTGAAAAATCAGGAGTAATTCTGAGAATTTATTTGCAAATTATTAAAATATGGTAATTCTGAATGCTCTACTTGCTTATCATGGAAAATTTCAAAAATTTCACTTATTTCACGTTTTCATTATGGTTTCATAAAAAATGTTTATTTCTAATGTGTACATGGCAACAGAAATGAGGAATCTTGACTACCCCCTCCCCCTCCTCCTCCTCCTCTTCATCATCATCATCGTTGTCATCGTCGTCGCGTCGTCGTCGTCGTCGTCATCATCATCATCATCATCATCATCATCATCACCATCACCATCATCATCATCATCATCATCATCATCCTCATCATCATCACCACCATCACCACTGCCGCCGCTGTTTTAACGTCCACTTTTCCAAGCTTGCATGAGTCAAAAAGAACTTTTTGAAGCAAGATTTTCTATGGTTAGATTCTCTTCCTATCACCAACCTTCACATGACCAGATGTAATTTTTATAGAAGACATCTCTTGTATGACTGATGCTTGTTTAGAGTCACAACACGATGTCAAGACAATGGCGCATGCACAAACACACACACATATGCACACATAAACACACATGCACACATGCACACTCATACAGATCTAAATGTATGATGGAATCTCCTGTGAAAGATGACATATGACATTGCATATACAAGTGCACAAGTGTGTCACATGACAGATATCAAAATGATTGCAGAGCAATGTGAAATGATGTGTTTTGCTCAAGAACACAATGTGTTGTACAGTCTAAAAATTGAACCCATGATCTAGCGATCATGAGCGCAACACTCTAACCACTAGACCACATTACAGGCTTCTTTCAGTTTCTGTGTACCAAATCTACTCACATGACCCGTCCACTTGTCCACTTGCTCAAGGTGCCATCATAACCACACGGCCACACCAGTTCCCAAAGCAACCCAATTTGCAAATTCTAGTGGATCTTTGATGATCCGAACCTCTGTTATTCTACATGAGTTCTTTGCATTCTAATACACCCACAGTAGTGTAAAGGAATTATTGTAACATCCCTTGAACCAAATAGAAATCTTTAGCCATCGTTAGATGACTAAAGGTTTTTATTTTTACATTTATGTCTAGATGAGCCATCATGGACTAAATCAGTTCTTATTCTGAATTACTGCTCCCCCAGATGCGTAAAAAAAAACTGAGCCTCACTTGAACATTCCATTTTTGGCATTTTTTCTATGAATAGATATCCTGCTTAATACCAATTACTTTATTGCTCTGTTTAATTGTGGCATCAGTACTTAGAGGGACTGGTATGTTCTTAATGCAGCCTAAAAGTCTATTTTGATTTAGATTGTATTTAACAGAGTGTACTGAGTGTGTTTATTGTGATACAACATTTGAGGGGTTGCTCTGTTCCTACAAGACTGAGAAGTCCTCTTTTACTTAATGTGGTCCCTACTTTTTTAAGGGAAACATAACCAAATGTATAAATAGAAGAGTTGGTGATAACTAAGACTGTGAAAAGAAGAGTGTGTATGAACAGCAGTGCAGTATGGGGGTGGGAGGGAACAGTTATGGGGGATGGTAGAAGGGGGAAAGGAAAAGAGACAGTGATATATTTCTTTACTGCCCACAAGGGGCTAAACATAGAGGGGACAAACAAGGACAGACAAAGGGATTAAGTCGATTACATCGACCCCAGTGCTTAACTGGTACTTTATTTATCGACCCCGAAAGGATGAAAGGCAAAGTCGACCTCGGTGGAATTTGAAATCAGAACATAAAGACAGACAAAATACCTATTCCTTTACTACCCACAAGGGGCTAAACACAGAGAGGACAAACAAGGACAGACAAAAGGATTAAGTCGATTACATCGACCCCAGTGCGTAACTGGTACTTATTTATCGACCCCGAAAGGATGAAAGGCAAAGTCGACCTCGGTGGAATTTGAAATCAGAACATAAAGACAGACAAAATACCTATTCCTTTACTACCCACAAGGGGCTAAACACAGAGAGGACAAACAAGGACAGACAAAAGGATTAAGTCGATTACATCGACCCCAGTGCGTAACTGGTACTTTATTTATCGACCCCGGAAGGATGAAAGGCAAAGTCGACCTTGGTGGAATTTGAACTCAGAACGTAACAACAGACGAAATACCGCTAAGCATTTCGCCCGGCGTGCTAACGATTCTGCCAGCTCGCCACCTTAAGAGAAACAGTGATAGTAACACATTGGGATTTGGTAGGAGGTTAAATAAGAAAACGACACAAACAGCTTGATAGGGTAGCAATAAAGATGTACCATGGCAAGAGTGAGTGAATGAGGAATAGTAGCAGAGATGGTAAGGGTAAGAGTGATAGGAGAGGGGGGTAATACAAGAGACATGGTAACAGCTATATTTTGGTTGTTGGTAGAAAGTTCAATAGAAATCAACAAAGGCAAGTGTGACAGGGTGGCAATAAAGATGTATAAATGGAAGAGGATAGAAATGAAAGGCAGCAATAGAGATTGTGGAGACGAGAGTGGTACATGGTAACTAAGAGTCACGATGGAGGGGGGAGAGAAAATGAGAGTTAGAAGGCGATAGAAGTGTGTACTAAATATGGAATAATCCAATGTCATCCCTCATTACACAAGTGTCATGACGAAGTGAGGAAAGATCTAGTGATGGGGAGGGAATGGTGAGGGGGGAGAGGTAAAATGATAACGATCATGATTGATGACAGAAATGCTGAATAGACAGATCAAATGCTACGCCTCATTACATTGTGCATATCTAAGAATATGAAACCTATATATCCTGATAAGTGCAATACAATGAAATAGGTCAATTTAGACACGTATCTGAAACAATAATTAAACATTTTGTCTAATTGTAATCATTGATATCATGTTATTAATTAAGACAATTGATAATGCATTTAAAAACTCATTAAAAGTCGCACATTTGTTAATTATATGAATTCCGTATATTATTTTATGTTCTGAAATGTGCTGAAAATGAAGTTTCTGATATGTCATGTGGTACCAAAAGCCAAAAAAAAAAAATTAAAAAAGTAATAAATAAATAAATATAAACAAAAAGCACAATACATTTTTACACCATATTTTATGGCATACAAGCCAAAAATTTCAGAGTGAAATTTACACAAGATCACCTCCTCCATTGTCCCCTCCCCTCCCAAAGATTCCTTGTCTTGCAAAGGTACTCGATGACCCTACCACTTAAAAAGCACCCAGTCCTGGTTGACATTTGGAAGGGCATCCAGCTGTAAAAACCATGCCAAAACTGACCTCGCCTGTGTGAGTGCCACGTAAAAAGTGCTCAGCCCACTCTACAGAGTGATTGGTGTTAGGAAGGGCATCCAGTCATAAAAACCATGCCAAAACAGACACAGAAGCATGGTGCAGGTTCTTGACTG
>NC_043008.1:37143389-37178389 GCF_006345805.1 Octopus sinensis
GCGCCTGCTGGTGAAAAATAATATGCAGTTTACAGACACACATACCTATTTCTTTACTATCCACAAGGGGCTAAACACAGAAGGGACAAACAAGGACAGACAAATGGATTAAGTCGATTACATCGACCCCAGTGCATAACTGTTACTTAATTTATCGACCCCGAAAGAATGAAAGGCAAAGTTGACCTCGTCAGAATTTGAACTCAGAACGTAACGGCAGACGAAATACCGCTAAGCATTTCATCCGGTGTGCTAAAATTTGTGCCAGCTCGCGGTCCTTACTATAGTCCTTAGGAAGATTCAGCACAACACTACAAATTTGACCTATAGAACTGCTGGTGCAACTCATTTTTGACAGCTGAGTGGACTGGGGCAATGTGGAATAAAGTGTCTTGCTCAAGGACACAACATGCTGATGAGACTTGAACTCATAATCTTACATGTATTCAGCCCTCGATCATAAGGGTAAATATTAACCTGCTTGAAAGCAGGTGGTGGTTGGCCACTTGAAGGACATCCAGCCATAGAACGACTTGTGTCTGACCCATGTAAACAGAAAAATGGACATTTAAATGATGATGATGATGATTTAATTTAGAGAACAAAACTAGTAATCTATCTATCTATCCGCTCAGTCGAAGTCGACTCTCGGTCATTCGTTGGATCAGTGTCCTCCAGTCAGTTCTATCCTGGGCCGCTTCTTTCAGATTGGCTATGTCCATTCCAGTATCACTCTCGATGGTGTCAAGCCAGCGGGTTCTTGGTCGGCCTCTTCCTCTCTTGCCACTGACCATTCCGAGCATGATGTCCTTCTCCAGGGATTTTCTCCGCATAACATGACCGAAATAAGCCAATCTATGCTAAAACTAGTAATAGAAATGCAGAAATTAACAAGTTATGGATTGAATTTTTAACTTAAATGCATTTATATTTTTTAATCTATGTTCTTTGTTTCCTTGTTTTTACCCAGCAACTTGAATGGCTGTCATTTGACATATTGGATTTTATAACACATGGGTAAGAGGCATGAATATTTATTAATTGTTTGATTATACCACCAATGAGTGCATGCATGTAAATTAGTTTTAGCTGTTTCTGTTAAGTTCTAGTTTATGTTTGATTTAAGTAGCAACTTTAATAGATTCTATAAATATAGAATGATGAGAGTGTACTTGTTCTTTGATGAGTGTTTAAGAAGCCAATGAAACAGGATCAGATAATCAATCATTTTTATATTCCAGTGTGAAGAGAATAATATTGTATGTTTACATCTGTGTTGTGCTTAAATAGCTATAATATATACGGAAGTACAAGGATGATACATAGATGTAGGTATGCCCAGGAAGTTAAAATTTTGTTTCCTAGCCATGTGGTTTTTGGGATCAGTATCACTATATAGTATCTTGCTAAGTTTATTCTATGGCCCCAAACCACCAAATGCCTTGTGAGTGAGACAGAAACTCTACAAAGCTTCTTTTATATGCATTTTACACATTAATTTACTCTGTTACTCTTTTATTTGTTTCAGTCATTTTGACTGTGGCCATGCTGGGGCAACGTCTTTAGTTGGAAAAATTGACCCCAGAACTTATTCTATTGGTCTCTTTTGCTGAGCTGCTAGGTTACAGGGACATAAACACACCGGCATCGGTTGTTAACTGATGGTGGGGGAACAAACACAGACACACGAATACATACATCCATCATCATCATCATCATCATTTAGCGTCCATTTTCCATGCTAGCATGGGTTGGACGGTTTAACTGGAGTCTGTGAAGCCGGAAGGCTTCATCAGGCCCAGTCAGATTTGGCAGTGTTTCTACAGTTGGATGCCCTTCCTAACGCCAACCACTCCGTATATATATATATATATATACATATATATATATACAACGGGCTTCTTCCAGTTTTCCATCTACCAAATCCACTCACAAGGCTTTGGTCGGCCTGAAGCTATAGCAGAAGACACTTGCCCAAGGTGCAATGGGACTGAATCCAGAACCATGTTATTGGTAAGCAAGCAACTTAGCACACAGTGACTCCTGTGTTCATTTATTCATACATACATACATACATACATACAAAATGTGACCGCGTGTGTACCGTTGGCGATTTTTTTCCTCTGTCTTCCCTTCTCTGGATCTTTCCTTTTCCTATGTTTCCGATGAAGAGCTCTGCTCGAAACGTTAAACCCTCCTTCTTTCCTTCTTTCCTGAGCGTCCAATAATACTATATTTGTTCCACGTCCTCACGTTGTTGTGTTTTTTTGTGCTTTCTTGTTTGGATTAACTTTACATACATACATACATACATACATACATACATACATATACCTGTCTACCTGTTGTAATATACATATATTACAGCAGGTAGACAACAAGTCAAAAATTCAAAAGGTGGTGGACAAAGTCATGCACAGTGCATTGTATACCATAAAAGGGAAAAGGAAAAGAAGCAGACTAATGTTTAAGGTGGGCCCTTTATCAAAGAAAAGTAAGAAAGAAGTAATCAAGCATAAGCCAGTGTCAACGGTAGTTCCAGAAATTCCAAGCCAGAAACTACAGCCTAGAAGATGAGCCTCATCCTGGAAGAGCTGTAGAGTTTGATGGGGACATCCTGCAAACTCTGATGGAACAAAATCCCATTGTAACTGTTGAAGAACTAACAACATATAGGCGCAGGAGTGGCTGTGTGGTAAGTAGCTTGCTTACCAACCACATGGTTCTGGGTTCAGTCCCACTGCGTGGCATCTTGGGCAAGTGTCTTCTGCTATAGCCTCGGGCTGACCAATGCCTTGTGAGTCGATTTGGTAGACGGAAACTGAAAGAAGCCAGTCGTATATACATATATATATATATATATATATATATATATATATATATGTATGTGTGTGTATATGTTTGTGTGTCTGTGTTTGTCCCCCCACCATCGCTTGACAACCGATGCTGGTGTGTTTACGTCCCCGTCACTTATCGGTTCGGCAAAAAGAGACCAATAGAATAAGTACTGGGCTTACAAAGAATAAGTCCCGGGGTCGATTTGCTCGACTAAAGGCAGTACTCCAGCATGGTCGCAGTCAAATGACTGAAACAAGTAAAAGAGTAAAAGAGTAAAGAGAGAAGCTTGGATTTGGTCATTCAACCATTCATCGACACTTGTGGGCCATCAGAAAAGTCAACAAATTGGGCCAATGGGTTCCTCACAAACTTTCTGAGTCTAATCATATGCAGAGAGTGAATGTGTGCTCTTCTTTGTTGTCACATCTCATGAATGAACCTTTTTGGGACTGAATAGTGACTATCTATTTATATATTTATTTATTTGTTTATAATTTATACCTCTATCTCTATTTCTCATAAGTAACACAGGAAAACGTATATATATCTATTGTGTGTGTATTACTCTGTTGCTGTATTATTTACTATTTTTTCCCTCATGACACTTCATTGAAGCTACACTCATAACTGTAGGCAGGTAGAGAGTCAACAGAAAATATGAATGGAACAGTAACACCCACCACCATACCACACCACATGACTAAAGACAGAAGGGATAAGAAGAGAGAGGGAAAAAATCGTAAATAATACACAGAAACATACAGGGTAACACACGCACAAGAGACATATATGTGTTTTTCTGTGTTACTTATGAGAAATAGAGAGAGATGTATAAAAAAATAAACAAATAAATAAATATATAAATAGATAGATAAATAAATATATAAATGCATTTGTTGTATACCTGTGATAAATATAAGACATAGAGATAGATAAAATGAATGAATGGCATGGATACATACAACATATGAAGCGAAGCCATATACACACACACACATGAAATTTCATGGACAGCCATAACAATGTCAACAACACAATTAACAATGACAGTAGCAGTGGCTGTGACAATGATGACAATAACAACAACAACAACTACCATGATGGCAACACCTTGGGCACGAAGGAATACAGGAACTGTACCATATTTTTCTAGAGGGTTTTAGGACAGCAGAAGCAGCACAAAAGGTGAGAGGATGGGGCTGAGGGGAAGGCTATGCTGCTGCTAAAAACTATGACACACACACACAAGCATACACATACACATACACATACACACTCATGCACGTACACACACACACACACACACACAGGGACACATCTTAGAAGAGTGGAATGGAGTAAGTGGAGCAAGAACATGCATGAAAACGAAAAGTGTCACTGAAGAGGTCACAGATGTGTGACAAAAGATTTCCAGGCAATGGACATGAGTTGAAATAATAAAATAAGAACAGCAATAAATGAGTGAAGGAAAAATATATAGTGCATGCATTTATTTGGCAAAAAAAAATTAAAATGACCATCCCGAAATATATGTTTCAACACACAATTTCACATCAGGAATCTTGCAAAACAAATTAATAAACGTATATATATATATGTATAATATAAATAATATAAGATATAGGCATATATACATAAATATATGTACATACCTACATATATATGTATATATACATGCATATATGGGTACAGGACATCAAAAAAACCTTGAACACAATGAGAAACGAAAACATAAAAACAAAAACATAGAAACGAACTCTTTTTCAAACAACGGAAAAAACAAACAGAGAAATGAGATATACAACACAAAGAATATTCTCCTTCTTCAGTTGTCCGTTTCATCTACTCCTTGTTTCGAAGGTAAGGACAAGCTGCAACTTCATTGAAACAGTCCTTCCTGCAAAGCAAATTAAATAAAATTGGGGATTTTTTGCAGAGGGTGAAAGTGGTAACAAGAACAGGACAGTGAGGACAAATATATATAAACATATATATATATATATATATATATATATATATATATACATATAGGGAAAGTTTACGAAAAAAACAAAAGACGAAAACAGGTGGTGTACAAAACAAACAGATGTATTAGTATAACACTCAGGAATAGAAAAAGTCTTTTACATTTTGAGCCTACGCTCTTCTACAGAAAGTTACACAGAAAAAACAAGGAGAGAGAAAAATGTGTGTAGTGGCTAACGATCTATCATGGCGACACGCACATACACATGTGTATGTGTGCATGCTTGTGTGCATGCTTGTGTACCTGTATGTATGTTAATTGTCTGTACCTTCACAAAATATTATTCCACTACAGATGGTGATATTGTTGACATTTGACGGTCTACAATTCAACCAACTAGTCAATACTTTGAAAGATGAGTGGAATGAGAGTTCCCTTAATTAAACTACAGGTAAGGGTCAGAAACAAGAAGAGCTCTTGGCTATGAAATATGCCTCCATAATAATATGTAAATGTATAACACATGGTATCATGAAGAAAAAAGACTGACGTAAAACAAACAACTACACACATACACATGCACACACTCACAGACACATTACATAATATAAAGAGCTTGTGTTGATGTTTTTTTTTTATCGTGTAAAACACTAAAATGTTTAATATACAAAATAACACAATTCATACAGTACAGTCTATATGCAATAAAGACAAAACAATAAAGTAATGCAAAAACAATAACAGTAAAACAAACTCCTCACAACGAATCAGCATAAACGTAGCCTACAAGCACAGTTTTGTACTCCCAGAAGACAAAGCAGTACACAACCCAGTAACACAAGAACATGAAGGCGGTGTACCTCACATGAAATTGTTGAAAGCAACATCATGATAATATTAAAGAAATAAATACAATAAATTTCCAATGTAAACAGTGTATATATTTTTAATATTTTTCAAAATGTTCTCCAACCTTAAAAATTCAGTTTGTTTACTTTTAATCAATATATAATACTAAATTTGAAAGGAACTATTTTTTTTTCATCTGTCTGCTGAAAACAAAATATTACAATTAAAAAAAGAATTACAATTAAATATAATAAATAGTGACAATTATAACATTAAAAAACACAACAAAAAAAAACAACAGAAATTTATAGTCTCTGAAGAAAATATTGAAAAAAATATTGATTAATATTGTTGTGTTTTAGCCCTAGGCTAACCATAGTCATGTAATGAAACATGCACAGGCAATCTTAGTTTTCTATGGTAACAGCATTTCTGTTATGATCATTTATTTTCTTTAGGATTAGATAATCTAAAATTATAATGTAATCCTGAAATTTTTTTTTAATGATTGGGGGTGATTTGCAGGAGATCCAGGCACTATTTACAATGAGTCATATGACCAGACAGAGGATCTTTCATAGGTTCTTGTAAAATATTGATTGTCTACATTGGTACATGAAAAGAAATTTGTAAAAGAGATAAATAGTCAATATAATCATTCTCCACATCCCTTGACCAACTACTGAGTTCCTGCCCAAGCTACTTCTCATTGACATCAATTCCTCATTCTTACAATTGATTACTCCCATCTTTGTTAGTATTCACCTCTCATTCTTCCTCCATTTCTAATCTTTAGTCCCAACCCTCATCAACCTATTATTCATCCCTTCATAACTACCCTTCCTACTGTATTATTCTGCTGCTGTATGGAATGCAAGCAGAATTTGTTACTAAATACCATACCATATCCCCATCTCTGTAGTCAGCACTCCCATCTCTGCTTCTCTCAAACAGCATCCGTTCCTAACTCTTACAATCATATCCCTACTTATATTTACCATCCCAGCCCCTGACCACATTCATCCTGTGTTTACATCTTGCCGTCTCCATCCCATATTTATATCTATCTCATCACATTTTTACGACCTTACTTATCACTCTCCCTGATTCTTCTGTATCCATACTCTCTTCTACACATCTCTTGAAAATGTTAACACATGGGCATGTTCTGACAACTCATCATCTCAGTATACAGCTTTGTTTGGGTTGCACTTCAACATTTCCCATACACCCATATAAAATGCAGGGTACCACTTGTTTCTGCTCCCCACATCATACCTCTTGACACATGGCTTAAATTGGCCACCTTGTCTCTTGTCCTTCATCTTGGTCAATGAGGTGTTTCAGCTTGCAAGATACAAGGCACAACTGGTGCATTCTAATTTGGTCTGGTAAGAAGCATTTACTCTGAGCTACCAATCTAGAGTTAGCAATACCTTAGCTATCTGGCAGAAAATTCCTGGCCCACATAAGACTTTGCAACCCCTTCCAAGTGCACCATACCAGATCAAGCAAACAAGCCAATTCTGGCTGAGGTCAACTTTGCCTTTCATCCTATTGGGGTCGATAAATTAAGTACCAGTTACGCACTGGGATCGATGTAATCGACTTAATCCGTTTGTCTGTCCTTGTTTGTCTCCTCTGTGTTTAGCCCCTTGTGGGTAGTAAAGAAATAGATAATTAAAGGGTAACTACAATGGCACCATGATGTTTGTGAAAACTGATGAACTTCATGATTGTAGAGACTTACAGTAGTATGATATAATATATCAGACCTATTGTTACTAGAAAGAGACAATAAGATGTATATATGAGGAGTGCTGAAAAGTTTCTGGCTTTAAGGGCATTGCAAAAAGCTTGTTTGGAGGCCCAATCTTCCAAGTTTTTTTTAATAGGGTTTAGAAAAACTGTAGCACTGTTAAAATAAGTGTGGGAATCTGAGAATGGAATATGTTAAATGAATACATAATTAACAGGTCCCCTTGTATTTTCTTTTACTCAAAGCCAGGAACTTTTCTGCATTTCCTTGTATTTGTTAATACATTGAATGGCAGTGAATGTAGTAGAATTGTCATGATTGGAGAGAATGTATAATGTTTCATTAGACTTATGGTGTATGACAATGAAGAAATCAAGATCAATGAAGAGATCCTTGCTCTCCCTAGTAGAGCAGTTTCTGAATATGTCCTACCCTCATGTCAATTTCAGTTTCATCAGCATATTTCTCAAACCTGGTTGTTGGTGCTCCCTACAACTACTGGGGTGACAATTACTCAATTTATTTCCCACATTCATGCAATTTCATCTTTTAATAGCTTTTTCACCCACTCATGCACCCCCAGGTATGACAATATCTATGAACTTGGTTTTCTTTTTCCTTTTATCCACTAAAACAATGTATGGTCTTTTGCATTTGTTCAGCACCTTTCTGTCTATCAGAAGTTGGTCCTTTGTTCCTTGAGTTTTCCTCCTGTATCCTTTCTGTTCTACTGGCAGCTTGTCATTCATTTTCAGCAAGCCATACACACAATTAGATATTCCTGTCATCAACTTCTACATCAAGGGTAGGCAGGGGATTGGGTAGGCCAATTATTATTCACTGCATAACCTTCGCCAGAATCATTTTGGCAAAGAACTATTTTACATGTGGTTAACC
Source organism: Octopus sinensis (assembly GCF_006345805.1). Classification (NCBI taxonomy): domain Eukaryota; kingdom Metazoa; phylum Mollusca; class Cephalopoda; order Octopoda; family Octopodidae; genus Octopus; species Octopus sinensis. Next base: position 37,151,699 of record NC_043008.1, read on the forward strand.
ACTTTGAGATTTCCACCAAGTTGTTGATCCATATCAGCCAGTACCTTGTACCCTATTTGGACCAGGACATTTCCAGTTTGGAACTTTTGTTCTCTGCTTGGTCACCATTTCAGTTGTTATCCTTATATTGCTCTATATCCCCTCATTTTCCTCTAATCTCAATTCCTAACCATTCTGTATCTTTATTTATGATTTCTTCCATTATCCCAAATGTTACTCCAAAACCTCCTACTTTCTCCAGCATCTGGTTTTTCACTGTTGTTACCTTTTCCATTCGGTGGCAGAAAAACCCTTTTCTGATCCTGTTGGAGCAATCTGTTGATATCATATTGTTTGATTCATTAGTCACATCTCTAGATTTGTTTGTAGCTTTAGCTTGCTGTCTTTGTTCCAATTCTTCAAGGATTACATTTAGCCCCCTTTTCTTGATCCTATATCTACGTTCTAGTCACTGATATTTCACCTTATTCCTGTTTTCACCTTGTTTCTTTTTAAGCATGGAAAATGGATGTTAAACGATGATGATGATGATGATGATGATGATGATGATGATGATGATGATGATGATGATGATGATGATGTTGATATGTTTTCAAAGTTCATTCATTAATTGCTTTCTCCTTTTTTACCACCAAAGCTCTTTTGCTACATTTTCTCTTTTACAGTTTGGCTCAAGGCCTACTTTACTTCCAATGTAGATGATACAAGCTTTAGTCAATCTATTCGTTCCAGTTATATTACCTGTTTCAATTTTATTCAGTATCTTCTAAACAAAATTAGGCATAGGAGTGGCTGTGTGGTACCACTGCATGGCACCTTGGGAAAGTGTCTTCTACTATAGCCTTGGGCTGACCAAAGTCTTGTGAGTGGATTTGGTTGACAGAAACTGAAAGAAGCCCGTCGTATATATGTATATATACATACATATATATGTATGTGTGTGTGTGTGTGTGTGTATATGCTTGTGTGTCTGTATTTGTCCCCCCAACATCGCTTGACAACCAATGCTGGTGTGTTTACGCCCCCATAACTTAGCGGTTCAGCAAAAGAGACCGATAGAATAAGTACTAGGCTTACAAAGAATAAGTCCTTGGGTCGATTTGCTCGACTAAAAGGCGATGCTCCAGCGTTTATTAAACAGACGAGTCAGAAACAAGTAAAAGAGTAAAAGAGTCATCTGTCTCAATTTTATTCAGTATCTTCTAAGCAAAATTCTATCCCCTGTTTTGAACCTATTTACTGCCAAATTCAGGTTTTTTTCAATGATACCAGTGATGTCTTCGATCATTCCTTCGTCCTCATCGCTCAGTCCTTCCATATTCTCAAAATTTAAATCAGCATCATTCTCCATGACACCTTCATTCAATACAACTTCATCAACATTTATTCTCCGCAACATTATTATTATTGTTATTATTATTATTATTATTATTATTATTATTATTATTATTATTATTACTGTTATTATTATTATTATTATTTATTGGTGTACAATCCTGCTGTTGATGTTCATGATGATTTCAAAAATAAGTGCTTTCATTCTTTTGGAGATTATTTATTTTACAATGCATATTCAGCTTATAGAAGAATGAGGAATGTCTATATAAAGAAAATCTTGAAAGAAATGTAATATATAGATTGGAATTTTTGAAAGCTATTTCTTTCATTGCAAGCAATAATATTTCTTTTGTTCCAAACATAATTCAGCTCATTAAAACGGAGCTTACATTTACGGCCATAACTGCCACAGATAACAAAACCATATTGCTTCCTTTATTAGAAAAGAAAATATATTCTTGGAGTTTCTTTCCCATGTTTCATTTGTCCTCATCTCCTCCTCCTCCTCCTCCTTCCTCCTCCTCCACCACCACTACTTTCACCACCGTTCCAACTGCCAGACTTTGCTAAGATGATTTCAGGAGGAAAAGTAAAAATAAAAATAAAAATAATAAATAATAATAATGAAGAACTCAATACAGTGATATTCAAAATAAATGATCCCATAATTTGAGTTAGGACCAATAAGATAGAATTTATGTATTTGCTGTGGTTGTACACCCATTGTGAGAATTGCTACTGACTGGGTCACTATGGTGCTAGACAATAGCTTGCAGTAGGAAGAAGAGCATTGAGTTAAAATACTACTGGGTTGTCAACTGAAAAAGCCTTCATGTATTTCCTTAGAAAATATCTTGTTATGATTTTTGTCTTGCTCTTCATCCAGCTCATTACATTCTAGGTTCAAATCTCACCAAGGTCAAATTGCTTTTCATCTTTTTTGGGGCTGATCAAAGAAAGTATAATTCACATACTAGTCTCACTGTAATTCACTAAGTCCCTCACATTAAAATCATTTGTGTTGGGTCAAGATTTAATATATTAAGTCTTAGGTGCAGGAGTGGCTGTGGTAAGTAGCTTGCTTACCAACCACATGGTTCCAGGTTCTTTCCCACTGCGTAGCATCTTGGACAAGTGTCTTCTACTATAGCCTCAGGCCGACCAAAGCCTTGTGAGTGGATTTGGTAGACAGAAACTGAAAGAAGCCCGTCGTATATATGTGTATATATATGTATGTGTGTGTATGTTTGTGTGTCTGAGTTTGTCCCCCCAACATCGCTTGACAACCGATGCTGGTGTGTTTACGTTCCCGTAACATAGTGGTCCGGCAAAAGAAACTGATAGAATAAGTACTAGGCTTCCAAAGAATAAGTCCTGGGGTCAATTTGCTCAACTATAGGCGGTGCTCCAGTATGATCGCAGTCAAAGGACTGAAACAAGTAAAAGAAAAGAAAAAAATCCTTGAAATCTTGAAGCTACAAGGTAAGGCATGACCAATTCAAAACAATGTGAATAAATATGCTTTAAAAATTTGACAGAGTTATCTGAATGCTGAAGGATTAAACAATTATTAGCAGGGTGGATTGACAGAATTATTAGGGCATTACAAAACCTAAATACTTTGCAGTATTTGTGCAAGCTCTATATGTTCTGAGTTCAAGTTAACTTTGCTTTTCTTACTTTTAGGGTCAATTAGATGAAGTACCAGACAAGCACTGGGGTTGAGGGGACTGATTAATTCCCAACTTTTAAAATTACTAGCCTTTTGTCAAAATTAGAAACCGCTATCTTTGTCTTGCCCTGCATCAGTCCTGACTGAGCAGACCCAAGGCCATCTTAGTTGTATTACAAACCCCAGGCAAATCAAATGCTCTAGGCCCAATAGAATTAACTTATCAACAGCAAGCGGTAAAATATATAGATTAGAACTGACCCCCTAGACATGTGAGGCCCCTGAGCAACTGTTCAATTTGCCTATACCTAAAAACAGCACTGAGCAGACCAATGATTAAAGGCATTCCATCCAAGACCATCCTGACTTTTTTTTTTGACAGGCACAATGTATCCCCAGAATACTTTATTCAATGTAATCTTTTCGAAGGTGATAAAGTGTGATTTGAGGGAGATTTGACTGCTATTTCTATACAAGTTGTATGACCATGTAGATGTTTGTCCATTTACTCATGTCTTGCAGGTGCCTTGTTCATATTTCATTTGCACAATAAATTCTGCCGTACTTCACTTTAAAGAAACAGTTATCAGGTTGTGTTACTTTTAAATAGACTTGTGTACTTTCCAGGAAGTCATATATCTCTCATTGACTTAAAATTAAAAGCTTCTTAAAGCTTAGGATATTTTTATTTTACATTTACTAGCAACAAAGTCAGTCATTTGTTTTCTATTACTCACATTGCAATTGTTCAGGATATAATAATAATAATAATAATAATAATAATAATATAATAATAATAATAATAATAATAATAATAAAAATAATAATAACAATAATAATAATAATAATAATAATAATAATAATAATAACAATAATAATAATAATAATAATAATAATAATAATAATAATAATAATAACAATAATAATAATAATAATAATAATAATAATAATAATAGGTTATAAAAGATGGGCTACAGCAAATATTCTGCTCAATACCACAGATTTGCTTGTCAGTTGTTGGACCATAACCAGTTGAGCATGTCCCTTACTGGCTGACGATATGTGTATCTCTGATCACAAGCAGAAGTAGTGGGGGAGCATCATAGCCATGTGTTGAGAAGGATTCTTTGGGGTTTGAATAATTCACCTCTGGAAACATGGGTGTTTTGTTCAACATCCTTAAACAACCCTTATTCAGGGACCTTTTGAGCGGGATGGATTACTCAACCAGAAGAAAATTCTAACTGGGCCCCACCTGCAAGGTCATGTGCTTTTTATCTTGATATGAGATCACCATGTCGCACACATATGGTTGTGATGCATGCACCTTATCAGACAGGTAGTCATGATGGGTATACTGGGCTTCGTATATTTGTACCCCAGTGTCACTTTGATGGCATGCACTGCTCTCTCACTCAATAATAATAATAATAAATAATAATAATAATAATAATAATAATAATAATACTCAATAGTTCAGTCCATGAACATGTAAATGAGTCTCACTAGACTGCACAGACCATTGCTGTATTGCAGTTGCAGCTGTGTAAACTTAATAAGTGTTTTGCTAACTGCTCACTTTAAATCTTTGTATGAACAGAAGCAATTGTTCATATCTAATCATCAACATCAACTCATTAAGCACTATGGCTTATTTCCACTCGTAACTATGGAAACCTAATAGTACAGCTTACTTACACTTGGAACTGTCGAAGCCTCATACTGCACTAAACTGTCTAGCAGCATTGTGCTCAAAGCTGAATTTAGAACACATATAAATATCCCCCCCCTTAAAAACATTGCATTCCTTAGCTTTAATTTTGCTAAGATTTTAACATACTTGTAACAATAATGGTAAAATGAATACTCTTGAATATGTTCTAGTTCTAAAAAATATGCTAAGTTGGCTGGAGAATGTATGATCGAAAAACACTGAAAAAAATATAATGACGTTTGCATTTACGGTAATTGGTTAATTAAAGCCTGCCCTCACAATAAATAAATAAATAAATAAATAGATAATTAGATAAAAGAGCATGAAAATATTTCCTATAAAAAGGTATCAGAGCCTCAAGGAGAGAAAACCTTAGTAAAAAATTTACTTGCCATTTATAAGTAGACATTTGATGTGCTCTCGTGCGTGACCAGTGGGAAATTTGTGATATCTTGGAATGGTATTTCTAATTCTTTTTTAATTTTTTTTTTCATGCCAATTAAATATTTTCAACTGACTGAGAAGTCAGCTTGATTTAGGACTCCCATCTGATATCTTTCTTCATTCAATGTAATTTATGATCGATATCTGATCAGTTTTTTTCCCTTCGTTCCAAGCATTTACAATGCATACATCAAATAAAAGTGTAAATACACACACACACACATCCATATATATATATGAGAGGGATGAGCACTATATGGACAACCCTTATGCTAGAAGTAGATCTGCTATGGTCTTACCACTAAGAAATTTTCTCAAGAAGAATTTAGCAAACACCAGAAACGTAATCAGGGAAGACAAAAGAAAAGCAATAAAAATATAGATTATTCACGTGCATGTTTCACTATTAATATATTACATAATTTTACTTACGTAAATGTCCGTAGATCTTCGGTGTGACTAATCAAATAAATATAATTTGCAGAACTATATACTGAACCTTCAGATCTTTATATGCTAGACCACTGGTGTGAAATTGTTGTTAATTAAATTAATATCAAATTTCTCACCCTCATTTTAAATTCATAACACAGGCTGAAATAATTAATGCATTCTTCCAGGAGTGAATAAAAAATTCTTAAACTTGAGGAGATGGGCCCCTTAGATACTAACATGGGCCCCCATATATGGATTCTAATCGTGCAGGGGACCACTTGCCATCGGGCAAGCTGGCAACCTGACCAGTGCATGTTAAAAGATAATATATTCACAAATATACACATACATACCTATATACATATATGCATAGATGCATACACACACACACACACACACACACAAGCATATATGTATGTACACACACACACATGTATGTATGCATGTATGCATGTATTCACTTACACACACATATTTATACATGCACACATGTATATACATCCGTTAATTTTTGTGGTTTCTACATGCAATATAACACCACCATAATTGGACAGAAAAATCTACCCACTAACACTATTCTTATTTTGATAATATCCTTACGTAAGTCTCAGCCATTTGGCTTTTGCCATGCTGGAGCACTAAAGGAACAATGAATTTATATATATATAGATATATTATTTTATGAATTGGAGTAGTTTTTGTGTATTGGAATTCATAATTAGATGTCTGATCATGGCACTCCGTCGTTATGATGACAAGGGTTCCAGTTGATCCAGTCAATGGAACAGCCTGCTCATGAAATTAACATGCAAGTGGCTGATCACTCCACAGACACATGTACCCTTAATGTAGCCTTCGGGGAGATTCAGCATGATACAGAGTGTGATAAGGCTGGCCCTTTGAAATACAGGTACAACAGAAAAAGGAAGAAAGAGTGAGAGAAAGTTGTGGTGGAAGAATACAGCAGGGTTTGCCACCACATATTGCTGGACCCATGTGAAACTTCAGGTGTTTTCACTCAATAAACACTCACAACGCCCGGTCTGGGAATTGAAACTGTGTTCTTTGACTGCAAGTCCACTGCCCTAACCACTGGGCTATTGCACCTCCACAGATGTCTGATAGACATTATAATTAATGGAATAATTTAGGAAAAAGTTATGCAGATTGGCATTAAATGTTTTAGTTCTGAAATTTTGGGGCTATTTTGCAACTAATATTAAATTACTAGTGTGTTGGATTGGTTGATTTAGTATTTAGTTATGTCACTTTATGTTTTGAGTTCAAATTCTGTTGGAGCTGACTTTGTCTTTCATCCTACTGGGGTTGATAAAATATATACCAGTGTCATTGTTTTTAACAATAACTTTTCCATGTGCCAAATGAGAGTATGTTGTGGTATAGTTTTGATGGCTGGATGCCCTGCTTTTCACCAACATCTGTTTGTTTCCAAGGAAAGCTATAATCTTCCAGCCAATCAAACAACAAACAATCCAGATGTGCTTTATGTAGTGAAATGGAAACAAACAACAGGAATTGGATTAGTCATTTGTTTAAAAACCAGAGGATACCAGTGAAATACAAGTCCACTCACATAAACACTCACATCCACACAGACATATACATATCACACACACATACACATACACACACATACACACACACATATTTATCATTAAATCTGACAGAGGGTGCTAGAACACCTACGAGGTATTCTAACAGCCTGTCATATTTAATGACAATTGTAGTTTTCATTTTTGGTGATACATTGCTAAACAGCTGTCTAATTTAATTATATATATATATATACACACACACACACATATATATGTGTGTATATATATATATGAACACACAAACATGTGTATATATATATATATAATAATCATAATAATAATATGAGGGAATATTATTCCAAACTTATAGGGAAAAATTCAATTTAGAAATACTAAATCAAATTTCACAAAATATAAAATATATATATATAAATTAGAAAAAAACCCACCTTTTATCAATTCAATAATGAAAAATTAAATTATACCATTTAGAAAGATTACATATTATAGAAAGATTAAATATAATATAAAACATATAACAATTTTTAAGTAATGTGCAAAAGAGTAAATAAAGTGTATACATTTGGTAGAATAACAACATGTGTTTCGTGGCTATATATATATATATATATATATATAATTACGACTATTACATAATTCCAAGCTCTCAGAAACAGCTGTCAAGTTAAAAAGCCATGCGTTCTGCACATAGTCTTCTGAATTTTTTAAAATTCATGTGAAAGTAAATTTATTTATTAATATATATAAATATCTGTATGCTTGTACATGCATGCTCATCATTTGAATATATTTAGTCTTTGTGGATATGTATATCCCTATATACATCTATTTGTGTATATGAATGTTTATTTATATATCAACCCTAATTGTGTTGATCTGTGTCACTATCTCCATATCAACTCATCTGGATTTCTCTTATAGCCATTCTTTACCCTGTGGATTTGGTCCTTGATAAAGATTTCAAATTTTGGGTTCAATTCATTTGAGCACTATTATGCGACTTTCATAGTGAGCATTTCCAGATTTCACATTTTGACTGTATTTGTGTGTGTGCATGTGTGCATGTGTCTGTGTGTGTATCTATCAATCAATCTCTCTAACAACCAATTTATTTATCTATGTGTGTGTGTGTGTGTGTGTGTGTGTGCTTGTGTGTATATTAGAAGAAATGAGATACTCAGAAATTCGGCTGGTTTTATATTTACAGATATTTATTTGTATATTACCTGTTTTTATAAATCATATGATTTAGATCATGTATTAGTGCTAAGTTTGATTTGAAAACCCCACTAGAATGGGCGAAAGCCCTAATACATGATCTAAGTTATATGATGTATAAAAACATGTAATATACAAATAAATATCTGTAAATATAAAACCATCCGAATTTCTGAGTACCTCATTTCTTCTAATATAAAATACCTGTACATCATGTCCAATCCTTCCAATATATATAATATATATATATATATATATTTATATATATATATATATATATATATATATATGTATATATTGTTGATGTCAGAACTAATATCTTGTTCCTTTCTTGGTCAGATGAACAAAGTTCATCCTTCACAAGCTGCCAGCTTAAAAGTAAGCTAATTAAATACTTAAATTCACAGTTCTAATATTGTTTAAAATGATGAATTCCACCATTCCAAAGTACCTACTTGCAATTTGGCCCTCAATGGTTTTCTACTTGAGACCTCACTGATTTTGGAAAGTTTCAACAGAATTACTCTTTTCTCCTTTCCTATACTATCTCTAATTTCTGTGGTATTAAACAGATGAGTCAGAAATATTATTCTTCATAGGTGTTCAGCTTATTACAGGTAAGAATTCCTCTGGAAACAAATGAACAATAAACCAGTTGATTGTTCAAATTTACCATTCTGTAATTGCTTTCAATGGCAAATTTTATGCCACTCAGTAGTGTCTCCTTGCAGCAAACTCAGCTACACTATTAAGATTATAAACAGACAAGAGGTGGAAAATGCCTATACTGGGAGAATGAGAATCAAGTTTCCAGTGAACCAAATTTCAATGTTCCCTTTCTTGACTCGAAAATCTGAAGTTTAGTGTTATGTGCAAGTAGTTGAAAACAGGGTCTCATATGTAATACAACATGTTGATAAAATTTTGATCCATGGAGATTCCATCCATCTATCCATTTTGTCCATGTGCTATTCCTGGAAGAGTCAAGAGTCCTCAAGACCCTTCCCCACTGAGTCCAGTCAGAAACAGCCATCATTATACAACCTGACTGGATTTCCAAGCATGACCAACTGAGACTATAGATTATTATCCAAGCACCTTGTTCTTGGTCTGCTTCTGAGTGTCCTGCCAGTTTGGCTTAGCTTGAAGAATCTGTCTTGGTGTTTTTTCCTGTCACATTCTAATTTCATGTCTGTAGTAGCAGTGATGTGACCTGTTAATGCAAAGAAGTAGCAGCTCAACCTGGAGAGACTTCCGAACTTCTGAGCTGTGCACTCTGTTGAGTAACTTTATTCCAGAGATCCTTTGGAGGAACTCCATTTTGGCTGTTTGTATTTGCAATCACATTCTTTCACTCATTACTCAACATTTAAAACTATAGATGAGGATAAGCACATAAACCGAACTGAAGATGAGTTTGGCTTTTTTACTAGCCTAAACAGGGCATTTGTTGTTTTTTTTACCATGCAAGTTGTAAAAAATATTTTCTCTAAGAGTGTTTAAACTCTAAAAGCTAAGGAATTCACTTAAATAATATCAAACCAAATGAAATATCTGGGAAATATAGGCAATACAGACTGGAGTGGCTCATTTCTTTAAACCAAATACTGTATATATTAACCAAGTTTCAGCCTTATTACATCTCGCCAGAGAAGGCAAAATTATACTCAGGTGGCAAGACTTTAAGTGATTGTATTTGTGAGAGTATATATGTCTGTAGGTGCATGTATGTACTGTTTTGTGCACACGTGTGTGTCTCCTCATCATAGTGTTCCTTTTAGAAGTGCAAATTTTTTATCAATCTTCCAGGAAAACATGCCTATCCATGGGATAATATTTCCTTGCTTTGAAACAAGGGAGGTGTAGCAACAGGAAGGACATCCAACCATAGAAAACCTGCCTTAAAGAATTCCATCTGATGCATGAAAGCATGAAAAGGTAGACATGAAAGTATGATGATGATGATGATGATGATGACGACAAGGATAATAATGATGATAATGATGATGATGATGGTGGTGGTGATGATGACGGTGGTGGTATGTATAGGCAGCGAACTGGCAGAATCATTAGCACGCCAGGCAAAATACCTTACGGTATTTCATCTGCCGCTACATTCTGAGTTCAAATTCCGCCAAGGTCAACTTTGCCTTTCATCCTTTCGGGGTCGATTAAATAAGTACCAGTTACGCACTGGGGTCGATACAATCGACTTAATCTGTTTGTCTGTCCTTGTTTGTCCTCTCTGTGTTTAGCCCCTTGTGGTTAGTAAAGAAATAGGTATGTATAGGGATAAAAAGATGGACACTAACTACCCTTAAGAGAATTCTCCAAATGTGCTTTGCCATCATGCACTATGATATGGACCAGTATACTATGTTGATGGGAAACATGTCCAATATTCACGTTTCTGCTGGTCAGCTGTGGCTGATCATAAAGATCATAAAGGAAACTAAGCATGTGTGTTGCTTGTTGCAGAAACTGTATTTGGTGCACTGGATTGAAGCATGTGGATGTATATTGCTTTGAAAACTTGAGTTTCCTCATTGGTCTGGGCATGATTGCTTGATGTCCACAGGCAATTTTGTTATTAAGATTATTATGTAATATTCAATTTAGTGAAATTTCTTATAAATAAGTATTATAACTTTTAGAACAATGGTGAAAATGACAGCTAAACATTCTATAAAAACAGAACAAAAGATGACAACTGATTTAAATGAAAGCTAACAAATGTCTGAAACAAAACATAAAATATAGTTAAAAATCAGAAATTATTATGCACAAAAGGTCCCAGCAAGAAATTTTAAGGGAGAAAAAAACCAACTAAAAAAATAAATAAAAATTAAATAACAACATAAAAAGTGAATTAAAAAAATAAGGAAAAAAAATGTTGATGTATTGGTATATAAGTCTTAAATATCTGAGAATGTGGTATTAGGTTTGAATGTAATATTAGTTTGAGCAATAAAAATTGTTTATTTTGATCAAGTTGTCTTTGCTGCACAAACATAAATAAACAAACATTAAAAACACGCACTAAACAATGAAAACACCATCTTGTCTGACATGACGAGGCGGCGAATTGAAGAATAGCACCAACACATCGGGTTAATTTTTGTTTGTGCTATGTTTTATATTTTTTTATTTATTTATTTATCTCTTTTTTCTTTCTTTTTTTTTTTTGTTTTTTTTTTGTTTGGCAGAAAACATTGAACAAAATGAATCACAGTAATTTATGACATATAATAAAGTATATGATAGTGAAAGCTTCTGAGTAGCTATTCAGATCAACAAGGGAGTCATTTTAGATTTCTGTTTTCTTTTTTTTATAAATCGTTTGAAACACATTTGTTGTTTGGGTAAACGAGCTAGTCTACTTAACTTTAACTGATCACTAGCACAGAAAGTTTAAATCTAACCACCACAAGCACCACCACCACCACCACCACCATCACCACAACCACCACCAACAACAACAAGATGACAAATACTACTACTACTACTACTACTGATAAAAATCACACAAATTTGAAGAAATTCAAGTAGGTTTTTGTGTTAGCTGGCCTCAACTGTATGAGAAGTCTGTAATTGTGTTGTGCTTCCAGACAAGATACTCTTAGACTTGTTGCGGTTTGAGTGTCTGGTAAGAAATAGGTTCCACTCTGCAGAAGGCAGTGAGCTGGCAGAAACATTAGCATGCTGGGTGAAATGCTTAGTGGTATTTCGTCTGCTGCTACGTTCTGAGTTCAAATTCTGCTGAGGTTGACTTTACCTTTCATCCTTTCGGGATCAATAAATTAAGTACCATTTATGCACCGGGATCGATGTAATCGACTTAATCCCTTTGTCTGTTCTTGTTTGTCCCCTCTGTATTTAGCCCCTTGTGGGCAATAAAGAAATAAGAAATGGGTTCCACTCTGACTTCAGAACTGAGTGGGTAGTGACAGGTAGAGGAGACTGTACCTCCTCTGCCTCCCCTACCCTGCCATCCTCCTCGTCATCATCATTTTACTGTCCACTTTGTCATGCTTGCATGAATCAGATAGAATTTGTGGAGGAAGATTTTCTGTGGCTGGTTACCATATCTGTTGCCAATCATCACCTCCCTAGCCCCCCTGGAAATGTTCCCCCCTGGCCAGAGAATGGTTTTATGGAAGATGGGAAATGAATAACAATGCTAATGTGTTGCTGATTTTCTTTTACAAAAGTTGTATGATGTTATGACAAGAGTATACATGCACACACACACACACATATATATATATACATACACACACACACACAAATATATATACATACATAAACATACATATATATACATATATATATGTATATATATATGTATGTATGTATATATATATATATATATATATATATATATATATACATATATATATATTTAAAATTATAATTTAGGGTATGTAAGAGATGCTACCATGCTGGAAATAGCAGCCAAAACTTGACACTAAAACGACATTAAACGTTCATACATTACCAAGAGAGAAGACAAAGAGACAAAATAAACTAGCAAAAAATTACTGTATAATTCCAGAGCCTGGATTTATGGCTCTGTATAAGAAATGCTCTGCCTTCATCAGTGGGATATACTCAGATAGCACATAAAATACAAATATGTATATACATACAACATACGATATACTTACATATACGAATGTATGCATAGATATATATGCAAGTATGCACACGACTAGTTTAAATTTCACGTCTAAATATATATATATATATATGCTATATGTGTGTAAACAGGCACAATATTGGTTATGACATTGAGGATTCCAGTAGATTCAATTAATGGAACAGCTTGCACATTAAATTAATGTGCATGTGACTGAGACATGCATAGCCTTAATGTAGTTTCCAGGCTGATTCAGCATGACACAAAATGTGACAAGGCTGGCTCCTTTTGAATTATATGTACTACTGATTTTTGTTGGCCGAGTGGACTGGAGCAATGTGAAATAAAGTGCCTTGCTCAAGGTCACAATGCACAGCTGGATATCAAACTCAAAATTAACAATCATGAACTGACTACCCTAATCACAAAGCTACATGCATATGTATGAATATGTGTGTGTGTATGTGTGTTTGTGTGTGTATACATACATACATACATATATATATATAGTCAATTTGAGGAAGTTAGATTCACATTAGGGATTATATAATCCAAACGATTCCACTGGTTAATCACTATCATATAATGCAAAAGTATTATTCTGTGCACATCCTTCAAAGGGAAAATGTTAACTTTAGTTCTGTAAGCTCATAATAACCCTGAAGAAGTTCTGCCCCCTATAGTTAGAGACTGATACATTTCTTAGCATTTAAACAAATGCTTAGAATTGCATATCAACTAGGGGTTAGTACTGAAACATATATGTAGGTTTTTTCACATTCTTTGAGCTTTTCAATTTACAATTTATTTGTATTGTCATGTTTTTAAAATATTTCAGCATCTTTATATCATACAAATAAATTATTCTTACGTCCATTTTTTCTCCATTTTCTTTCCTTCAACATATATACATATATATATATATATATATACACAGGGTGTGTAAGGTATTTGAGGACATACCATTTTTGGGGTCATTGCTGCATTTTTTGCTAACTCTGTATAATCTTTGTTTCAGAAAATAAAAATGGCTGACCCTCAGTTTACTCAAGAAATGAAGAGGCATGCTGATATACAAATATCTCGATTTTTAAAAATTGTTAGATCTTTCATCTACAAAGTTTTTAGGAAGCTAGAGATTGGAGATAGAAATGTATTACCACTACAAAAGCATAAAAAGCATTCTAAATGCTCTGAAATCTTCAGAAGACCTGAATTTATCCAGCAAGTTCAAAAGACCATTGATTACAATCCCAGAAAGTCCAAGAGGTCATTTGCAAAAGATTTCCATGTGTCAGAAGGAACAGTCAGAAATTTTGTCCATGAAGACATCAGATATAAGCGTTATATGATGAGAGAAGGTCAATTTGTGAAAAAAAAGCAAAAGAAAATCACTACATCAGATCTAAAATGTTCTTAAACAAACTGAAAAATCCAGCAGAAGATTTGAATCAGTTTTTCTCAAATGAGAAAAACTTTGACCAAGATCAAAATGTCAACAGAAGAAATGACAGATGATTATGTGCAGACATTTCTAAAGTCCCAAATGTTATGCATACAAAATTTCCTGCAACTGTCATGGTTTTAGGGTTTGTCAGCAATGAAGGACATGTGATGCCTCCTTACTTTTTTCCACAAGACCTTAGAGTTAACTCTGCTGCCTACAGTGAGGTCCTGAAAATAATTAAGCCCTGGATACACAGTGTATGCAATAGAAGGCCATATGTGTTTCAGTAAGACTCTGTACTACCACACATAACTCTAGTAACATAGGAATGGATGGCTGAAAATTTCATAATCACATAACCCCAAACATTTGGCCTCCTAATTGCCCAGATCTCAATCCTTTGGACTATTAAATGTGGAGCGGTGCTGAGAGAAAGGTCAATGAACACACCCATAACATCAAAGATTCTTTGAAAGCTGCTATAGTCAGAGTAATGTCCAAAATGAACCAGGACCACTTGATTCGAGCATGTAGATGATTTAGATCTCATATAGAACTAGTTGTTGAAGCTGAAGGCAGCTTTCATCATCATCATCATCATCATTTAACGTCCGCTTTCCATGCTAGCATGGGTTGGACGGTTCAACTGGGGTCTGGGGAGCCCGAAGGCTGCACCAGGCCAGTCGGATCTGGCAGTGTTTCTACAGCTGGATGCCCTTCCTAACGCCAACCACTCCGAGAGTGTAGTGGGTGATTTTATGTGCCACCAACACAGGTGCCAGACGAGGCTGGCAGATGGCCACGCTCGGATGGTGTTTTTTATGTGCCACCGACACAGGCGCCAGACGAGGCTGGCGAACGACCACGATCGGATGGTGTTTGTTACGTGCCCACAGCACGGAGGCCAGTCGATGCGGTACTGGCTACGGCCACGTTCGGATGGTTTTCTTATGTGCCACCGGCACTGGTACCACAAAGATACAAATTCCATTGATGTTCATCTATTTTGATTTGGTTTGATTTTGATTTTGATTTTATTGAATAATATTCTAGAAAATGTTTATTTTTATCCTCATAGCATTTTTTGATAAATAAAGTTATTATCTGTTATAATATATGTTTTTTATAAACATAAATCTGTCCTCAAATATCTTATAAACCCTGTATATATATACATGAAGGGCTTCTTGCAGTTTCTATTTGCGAAATCCACTCACATAGTGTTGGTTGCCCTAGAGCTATAGTAGAAAACACTTGCTCAAATATCTTTGCCGTGAGACTGAACCCAAAATTACATGGGTTGGAAGCAAGCTTCTTAACCACTTAGCTATGTTGCACCTATTAAAGTTATGATAAAATTATTTCTGCAATAGTAATAATGCACAAATTTAAATTTGCAAACATGTCCCACTAATGCTAGCAATGAAAAATAGACGTAAAACAAAAGAAAATAAAAACAACAAAAACAAAAAAAAATGAATTATCGTTATTGAAGACAATATAAATTGTCATTTTTAAAGAACATATTCTTATGTTTTCTTGGCAACTTTAATCCTAGCATTTAGATTTACAGCAATGTCAATAATATCAAAGCAAGCCAACATTTTAAAATCAATAATTTAGGATTATTATTATTTTTATTATTATCATCACCATCATAATCATCATTATTATTATCACCATTGTCCTCCCCTCCTCCTCCTCCTCATCATCATCATCATCATTTGAATTGACCAAATGTTTAATTCCATTATTATTTTCAGTTTTATTTTTATTATGTAGAATTTGTTGTTTCAATGAAATGTAAAATATTTCTGGAGAAAAATACATTTTTTTTCTTTAATCTTTTCTCCTCCTATAACTCTGGAATCCACTGGTGCCATACCATCTTCTCTCTCTCTCTCTCTCTCTCTCACTACTGCTATTTTAATGTCAGATATTCTGTGCTCACATAAAACGGACAAGCTTACAATAGATCTCAATTTCATAACATACTATTTATTTTAAGACCCAATGTTCTACAGTTTGTCTACCCTAGATTTGTTTGGACTACAAAAGTAGTCACCCCCCACCCCACAACCACAAACTTACATCAGCATCAACAAAATGATCATGATCACTGTCATCATCAACATCATTATCGTCGTCGTCATCATCATCATCATCATCATTATCATCGTTGTCGTCATCATCATCATCATTATCATTGTCGTCGTCATCATCATCATCATCATCATCATCAACTCTACCACCATCACCACCACCACTATCATCATCATGATGTCAACCATTCCAGGCTGGCATGTGTTGGACAGATTTTTCAGACAGTGTTACCAATCCTCTTATTTGCATCTTAAATAACGTTGAATCATGGTGTACTTACACAGAAACAGATATCCATAGAGTAAAAATTCTGAGAATTGAAAGGGAATGTCCCAGATTTGAAACAAGGCCACTGCATCTGCTGTTGAGTTCCCTACTACTGGGTCATATCCACAACTCACAGTACATAATAAATGAGGATCTATTATTGATATGTCCTCACAAATGCCATTGCATGTATTGCTCACTAACGAATATCATGAATTATCAGCTACCTTGTTATCTCATTTGTGCTCAACTCTCCTATGTTCCCATCACATGTGTAACTAGAAAAGCACTCGGAGAGTGCAGACCTCCGCCAAGCACCTCATTTCCACCAATATACATGCATGCTGGAAATCGCCCAATTTCCCAAACCAACGCTGGCAAAAACATAACTTAACATAACATAATAAGGTGGCAAGCTGGCAGAAACATTAGCACGCCCAGCGAAATGCTTAGTGGTATTTCGTCTGCCATTACGTCCTGGGTTCAAATTCCGCCGAGGTCGACTTTGCCTTTCATCCTTTCGGGGTCGATTAAATAAGTACCAGTTACGCACTGGGGTCGATATAATCGACTTAATCCATTTGCTTGTCCTTGTTTGTCTCTTCTGTGTGTAGCCCCTTGTGGGCAGTAAAGAAATAAAAAACATAACCTCCTTGGTGGGGGTAAAAAAAAATAAGACAGCCATATGATTTTAAGAAAAAGAACCCTTTAAAAACAGGAATCATCCGAAGCGGTTCACAACCACCAACATCATCAGCAGCATTGTCGTTGCTTCCACTTCAACCACATACACCGCCATCAATGTTATCATGGCGGTTACCTTGACAGTCACTTTCACCATCACAACCAGTATAACCACTACAATACCACAATCACACAACTAACACTATCATCAACACCACTATTACCACCATCACCTCAGCATCACACATCACACTGCTCCTGTCACCATTATAACCACCGATACTATTTTATCCTCCTCCCATACTTATCTTGACCATCATCCTCATCAACACTGTCTCTGAGCAGCAATGCCACCATAGGTTATGTGGAAACGATTTGTTTTCAAGGGAGATAACCAAAGAACATAACATTGTAATACTTCATGTAAAGTAGTAAATATAACAAATGAAAAAATCCTTCAAGAGTCCATAAAAGTTCCCAGATCACCACCAAAGTTTCATCATCTGTTCCTTGTGTCATTACCAACTTTTCCTGCAAGTTTCATCAAATACTGTACACAACTTTTGAGTTATTTTGCACACAGTCGGACAGACGGACAAACCAACACTGATGAAAACACAACCCCCTTCCTTGGTGGAGGTAATTATGTTATAGTCCCCTGTCTATATTCCACTTCCTGTTATGTTCAGAAATTTAGTCTTTCAAGGGTTTATGAAATAAGTACTGAATATGTGTAAGGGCTAGTTTAATACACTATACTGATCTCCTAAAAAAATTGTAACTAAATTTCTTTTGTGAGAAATCAATATTTCTGGTCAATGTTTTTGGATCTTGTATATTTTTAGAAATGTGGTGGTAGCAGATCTTCCAATTAAACGAAAGAAACCACATTTCCTTCAGATTTTTTCATTACTGATATTCGTTGTCAGTCTTAACTCTTGACAGAAATGTCACTGTTTTTTTTTTCTGATGATAAGAGATAGAATTTGAACATAGAACATTCAAAGCTGGAATAAATATCACAAATTAATCTTATTTCTTTACTGCTCACAAGGGGGACAAACAAGGATAGACAAATGGATTAAGTCGATTTTATCGACACCAGTGCATAACTGGTACTTATTTAATCGACTCCGAAAGGGTGAAAAGCAAAGTCTACCTCGGCAGAATTTGAACTCAGAATGTAGTGGCAGACGAAATACCGCTAAGCATTTCGCCCAGCATGCTAATGTTCCTTCCAGCTCGCCACCTTTCACAAATTATCTTGTCTGATGCTATAACAATTCTACCAAACCATTGCTGCAGATGGTACTTCAGTTAAGGAACCCAGAAGGATGGCAGTTAAAGTTGACTTCTGAAGGATTGAACTCAGAGTGCAGGGAGGTGAAACTAATACAACAAATCAGTCTATCCAATGCTCTAATGCCACTGCAAGTTTACAATTTGTTACAAATAACTGTTTTTAATACAGGCACAAGGGCCCGAGTTTGGTGGAAGGGAAATACTTGATTACATTGCTGCCAGTACTTCATTATGATCTTTATCTCATTGAAGCCTGTATGATTAAAGGTAAGATTTAAACTCAGAGGGCATAAATCATCATCATCATTTAATGTCCATCTTCCATGCTGGCATGGGTGGAATGGTTTGACAGAAACTGGCCAGGGGGAAACCTGCACCAGACTTCTGTGACTGTTTTGGCAGCATTTTTACTGCTGGATGCCCTTTCTAACACCAACCACTCAGCAGAGTGGACTTAGTGCTTTTTATGTGGCACAAGCATAGGTGAAGTTAGTTTTGGCAAGGTTTTTACAGCTGGACGCCCTTCCAAATGCCAACCACTTTACAGTGCGGACTGGATGCTTTTTAAGTGGCACCTGCACTGACAGTTGTCATCGAGTAACTTGCAAGACAGAGATGACTCTGCTAATTTACCACCTGTTACAAGTTACAGGGTAGAGCCAGGAAAACAGAAAAGTTACACAAGGATCAGAATGGGGAAAAAACTTTACTACAGTTAATTTCATCTGTGGTTCAGCTGACATTACCTAGCAACAGTTAAATCCACACATAAACAAATAAATGGCTCTGTGTTCTTCATTACAATTTATATCAACTAACATTGGGTTTTAGAAGAGCTATTAAAGCATCTGTTGAGATAATGGCCATCGTCACATGACAGATTTGTTTACAAAGTAGTAACCAGTAGAAATTATTGATAAGCACTTTGTGGGAAAGACCAGGGTGATGGCAACATCTATTATTAATACCAACAGAAGATTTAGGGGAACACAAAAGCTTGTCTAAATGATTAATTCAACCAAGAAATGTTTTGAAATAATCTTTGTTATTGAAATAGAGTTTTTGTCCATCCATTTTAGATCTAATTTAAGGTTTATTATGACTTGCCATCATTCTTCAATGAACAAACAGATGAATAAACAGACACACACACACACACACACACAACACACACACACACACAAACAAACAAACAAACTCTCACACACTCACATTTACATGCATGTACACACATCTATGCAAACACTCATATACTTACACAAAAACTTCTTTCATAGATTCAATATTTTCCTCCATTATAATTAAGTCAACAAAAAACTTGCAATTAGTAGTAATTAAACAGTTAAAATATATTTCCATAGCAACATTAGTGTTAGACTTTTAATCATACGGTTTTAAGTTCAAATCTTACAACAACCATTATAATCCATCTTTGAGTTAGGTATTAATGTAAAAATCTATTTTCTCTAAGTTATTGTAGGATCAGGTACATATGAACAAATCTACGCTTTCCTAATGAGATCTAATAAGGCTGAAACATGTTCAGAGTTGTCATCTTACTTGCCAAATGTATTTCTTATGTCCTATTGCATGTTCCCATTCAATTTTTTTATCATACAGTAAAACTTTTGCATAATAATTTTTTCTTATGTAACTATATACATACATATGTGTGTGTGTGTTTTGAATATGCATAAAAATATTGTGTATAATAACATTTTGTTATCATAAAACAAGAAAGCAACACATAAACAGGGAAAAATGAACCATCACAATTTCTAACTACACTATAAAACACATCTACCACGCACAACAATGCAATCACGCACAATCTACCAATCTTCTGGTCAAATTGTTGCCATAGGATTTTCAATTACTGATAGCGTCTGTTGGCCACAGCTCACAATAGGATTGTGACCATTTATGTTGTTTTATTCTATTTCATTTTATTTTTTAATCAATGTGTGATTTGAACTCAAAATGCATGGAACCTGAACAGATATTGCAAGACATTTTGTCTGATGCATTAACAATTCTTCCAATCCATCATTGTGAACTGGTACTTTATTTATTGATCCTGAAAAAATAAAATTTTAATTGGATTTGAACTCAGATTACAGAGTGGTATAACAAATACTATAAAGAATTCATAACAGATACTATAAAGTATTCAGGCGCTGGAGTGGCTGTGTGGCAAGTAGCTTGCTTACCAGCCACATAGTTCTGGGTTCAGTCCCACAGTGTGGTACCTTGGGCAAGTGTCTTCTATTATAGCCTTGGGCCAACCAAAGCCTTGTGAGTGGATTCGGTAGACGGAAAAACTGAAAGAAGCCCATCGTGTACATGTATATATATATGTGTATGTATATATGTTTGTGTGTCTGTGTTTGTCCCTTCCACCCAACGTCACTTGACAACTGATGCTGGTGTGTTTACATCCCTATAACTTAGCGTTTCAGTAAAAAGAGACCGATAGAATAAGTACTAGGCTTACAAAGAATAAGTCCTGAGGTTGACTTGCTCGACTAAAGGCAGTGCTCCAGCATGGCCGCAGTCAAATGACTGAAACAAGTAAAAGAGTAAAAGAGTAAGTGATGCTTTAACAACTCATCCAATTCATCGCTTAGCAAGCAGCAATGAAAATAATAGCAGCCAGTTCAGGATTTATAAGGTATGCCATATCATAGCTTTAACAAAATCTAATCTGGAAACGCAATAGAACATAAAAATCAAAAGTAGTATATTTTCAAAAGATTAACTCTCTCCCTCCCTATGCACACACACACAGACACACACACACACACCACACACACACACAGAAACAAGACAGTGCAAAGGCCTACATTTTGCTGCTAGCATTTATCAAAATGAAAACTATAAGGATACACCAGAGCAAAGGACAATACCTAGAAATTTTAATACATGTACTACTCAATCATACTGTATTCTATATGTATTTCCTTATAAAAAATACTCTTTGGACCTGAAGGAGATAGAAAAAAGAAAGCAATTATATATGACCAGAACTAAACCAAAATAAATTAGCAACATCAATCAATGAGGGAGCTGCTATCCACTAGTTCAAGCCACTAGAAATAGAAGAGAAAGTTCTCTCATATCAAATATTATATCTCATAATCTGGGAAGGGATTATATTAGATAATGTGGTCTGGCTGGCATTCTCTGCACATAGGAGAAAGCTAGAATGGTTGGTCATGGCTAAAAAGCCTCTGATGTTAGGTTTAGGTCTGAATGATCAGAGCTGACCTGGGGTTATATAACAATAATGACATCAACTGCACACAAATGAATGATGAAACTGATGAAAGCATTACGAGAGATCTCAGCATATATAAAACAGCTGAAACATTGCAATGTAACAGAAAATAACACAACGGAAATTACCCTCCCAGCAAATATATATACAGTTGAAAAAGATTATATATGTATATATATGTGTGTGTGTGTGCATACATATGTATATATATATATGGATATATATATATATATAATATATATATATATATATGTATATACAGTTTACTTGGAAAAGGATGCGTGGCATTCAATCATATAATAATATAAATAATATATAAATACATGCATATGTACATATCTACATATATATGTATATATACGACGTTTTTTGATGTCCTGTTGATATATGCATGTATATATACATATATATGTAGGTATGTACATATATGTATGTATATATGCATATATTTGTATGTTATTTATATGATATATATATATATATATATATATATGTATATATATATATATATATATATATATAAATATGTATATATATATATATATATATATAATATATATATATATAAATATGTATATATATATATATTTATACACACACACACATACATACACACAAACACACACATTTATACATAGAATGAGCCCTCTGACAATGCAAGCACAAAACAGAACTGGCTATATGCAGAAAGGCAAAGTCATCACAATAAAAAAATGACAAAAATGGTAAATAAATAGATAAATAAACAACTACTGAAAAACAAAATATGAATTTGGTAAAAACTGAGACAAGGATGAAAATCACACTATATATCTGTAGAATGAAAGCATATCAGAATGAAAGCATAGTCTTGACCTCGTACATAGTAGAGAGAAAATGTATACAAAATTGAGGAAAAGATAAAAAGACTTATCCATGCTCGGTGAAACAGGAAGGAAAGAGTGTAATGATAAAAATAAATAAACAAATCTATAAATAGATATAAAAAAGTAGAGAAGATCAAGAAAAATGGGGGAAATGATTCTGGAAGTAAAAGAAAAAAAAAATGTATAAAAAGTAAAACATCCTCCTCGCCTAAAATGATTTGAGAGATATAAAAAAAAAATAATAAAAGACCGTTGCATAAAATGGTTTGAAAAATATACTTGAAGTAAATACTAAATCTTATACCATGACATCGATGAAGAAATAAAAGACACATAACATCGGAAGATGCTGCAAGAACAACAGAAGATGCAGATACTCTAGGAGAAAAACCAAAAAAAAAAAAAAAAAAAAAAGAAAATCATATGGAATGAAAATATATAGCATAAGGAATCAAGCACATTGGATTAGATAAGAGACTAGAAAACTACAATAACACAACGAGCAATGTTCCCTTTAAGTTAGTTTCAGCCATTGTTGTTCTGTTTGTATGCAGAGACACATGTATATGTATGTATATAAGTATATATACATAAATGTATCATATGATATATATGTTTCTTATATTATATATATATATATGTATGTTACATGTACAACATATATATGTGTTACATATTATGCACATACACACCAAAAAGTGTGATACATGTTTGCTCCTAAATGCAAAGACTTTCCCTGGTGAAGAATGTACCTCCCAGCATAGATTAGTTATTAGTGACTTTAGATTTCAGGTTAGAAGAATTCCAAGAAGCAGACCTGTCTGGAAAAAATGGATTTGGAATCTTAAGGATTCTCTAAATAGTCAGAAATTTAGGGATGCCCTACTCGAGAAATTTAACAAGAATATGGAGGAACTAGAGAGTTGTAATGTAGGGGGCAATTTGGAGTTCCTGTGGGACAGCTTGCTGATTGTCATAGACCAAATCTCTGGATGATGCAAAGTCCCAACCAGATCTAGGGGGAAGTGGTAGTGAAATGATGTCGTAGACAAGGTCATTAGAGCAAAGAAACAGGCTTGGAAGGACTGAAAGAATGGTGGTAGCAGAGAACTATATCAGGTAGCTAGGACTGAGACTAGAATACAGGTACACTTAGCTAAGGGAGAAATAGAAAGGAGGAAGTTTGCCAATGTTCTATGACATGAGGACCAGAGGTTTGAAGTGCTTCAGATTGCAAGACAAGGCATTGTTTTTCATACTGAAATGATTCTGTGATTTTTAACAAAGGCAAAACATCAGAAATTTCGAAAGAAGTGAATAGTCGATTACACTACCCCTGGTGTTTAATTTGTTCAACACTGGAAAGATGAAAGGCAAAGTTGATTCTGAAGCAATTTCTAACTCCAATAATTTATTTCTTTATTGCTCACAAGGGGCTAAACATAGAGGAAGCAAACAAGGACAAAGGGATTAAGTCGATTACATCGACCCTAGTGTGTAACTGGTACTTATTTAATCAACCCCGAAAGGATGAAAGGCAAAGTCGACCTCAGTGGAATTTGAACTCAGAATGTAGCGGCAGACGACATACTGCTAAGCATTTCACCTGGTGTGCTAACGATTCTGCCAGCTCGCTGCCTTAAACTCAGATAACTAAATGATGAGATTCAATACGGCAAAATATTTCTTAAACATATCACAGACACTGCAAACCAATGCTTTAATATCTCTTTTTACCTCCTACTATAGGCACAAGGTTCGAAATTTAGAGGAAGTGGGCTAGTTGATTATATTGACACCAGTGCTTGAGTGCTACTTATGTTATAGATGCTGAAAGGATGAAAGTCAAAGTCAACCTTAGCTGAATTTGAACTCAGGATGTAAAGATGGATGAAATTGCACTAAGCTAGCATGCTAATGATTCTACCAACTCCCTACCATCCGGTGCTTTTATGACACTTATACTTTTCTTTTATTTACTTATTTAGTTAGTTTTTGTTAAAAATAATCAACTCTTAATTAACAGAATATAATTATAAGATTTGTAGTTATGATCTAAATCTGTAGAAATCAATTCAGCAAAAATAAACATTTAGATATTTCTTCTTCTCATGGTATGCAAACAAACAGATCTAAAATTTGAAAAGTCAATGAAGATATAAGAACAATTGACATGATTTAATTATTTAAATGCATTAACACTCAACTTTATGTAAATTATTTACAAATATCTAAATGATAACTTTAACATGTTGGGTGACTGAAATCGAATCAGAAATAGAAAATTATTCCGTATTTAAATGAATATCTATTCACTTGATTAATAATTTCATTTTTATTTTTATATTAGAATTAACAGAATTTAATTAGAATAAATTATTTGAGCGAAATGAAGTGATTTATTCAAGGATAGTAATGCGGTATCTTATATATATATATAAATGTGTGAGAGTGTGTGTTTACATACATGCATACACACAAGCATACATATACAGGGTGCTATGGGTAAATTGCTGCCATTTTAAATTTTTAATTTTGTGCATGCGCATCGTTTGTTTTCGATTTTGTCGACTACACAGTATAGTAGGGTTAGTTGGGCACCATCTGTGAAAAAACAGTACCAATTCACTCCGCCAGAAATTTCGAAACAACATGCTGTACTACTTGGCATTGATGCTGGAAGTTCCAATATGAACATTTCAGAGTGTTTGGGTGTCAATCTGAGGTCAGTGACATCTGAGGACATGTACCAAGAGTGATAAAAATTAAATAGCCAGTCAACATCATGGTGTTTGGAGTGAACACTAATGATAGCACCGTTATACCTCCATTCATTTTCCTACACAGCCTCACACTCAACATGGATTAATGAATAAATTTACTCTTTAGTATTTCAAGACATTTTTATATAATTTTCTTAAATATATCTGTTAAAATGAGATGTCAGTGTTATTTGCATTTTTGTGTAATTTAGACGACAGTTTATTCACTGCACCTTGTATATAATATTATATAAGCTTAAAGCTTATAAGCTCTCACCATGTATTGACTAAAGAAAATAGTCTGATAGTGGGGCATATAAGCCCTCAACAGAAAAAAGTGGAGATTTTCCCTCAAGGGCTTATATGCCCCACTATTAGACTATTTTCTTTAGTCAATACACAATGATTGCTTATAAGCTTTAAGTTTATAAAATATTATTTACAGAATTGTCACTCATCACCACTTCTTAAATCATTGCATATATATATATCTCAAATTTATAATTGAAATACAATACTGAAGACAGAAATAAGTGAGTAAAAATAAAATTTGACATCTCTTTAATCCAGAAATGCGTATATAGTTGATCAAAGCTGGGTGGACTCATTATTTTTCTCTCTTTACCTGCGTGAGTTGGGAGTATTGCTGTCTGGGAGATATCTTGTGGTAGTAGAATAGTATTTAATTGGTATTTCTAAATTTTGGTATGTGGTGAAGCAATTTTGCTGAGTCCTAATTATAATTAATAATTATGCTTATAATTATAGAATTTTTGTATAAGGTTACCGATAATGGTTCTTTTAACATACCAAACGACTTGGTAAAATAATTAATTATTAATTGATTAATTAATTTTACCCTTTATTATTTTTATTATATATATATATATTAATATTTATTGCTAAGCTAATGTGGCAGTCTAGAAAAATAGGATGAATGCTGCCA
>NC_043008.1:37183389-37205889 GCF_006345805.1 Octopus sinensis
AATCTTGATTTAAACTTTCAAACAAGAACAAAATTGAAATAAACCAGTAAATAAATGAATAGATAAATAAATAAAATAAAAGTTCTATTAGCATAATGTGTTCTATCTATTTCATTTGCATAATGCATTCTAAAATAATCCATTAGAGTGAGAAATGGTACGAAAATAACTTTGGTGCTGCAGTTTATTTGTAAATAAACAAACTAGTAGTTAACAGGGTGGGGGTGAACTGGGGGGGGGGAGAAAGGATAAGGAGTGCTATTTGCCAAAAAAAAAAATGGATAAAAAAAATATATACTGTAATGTTAATCAAAGATCCATAAATAGTTGAATTTCTGATTGGTTCAGCGAAAAGAAGTTCTACAAGGGTAAATGATGTTGTTGTTCTCGTTGATGCGGCTGTTGTAATTGTAATTGTAATTGTTGTTGTTGTTTTTGTTGGTGGCGTTGAGTTGTCCTCCCGTTTGGCTCTGTTCGAGGAAGTCTACAATCTGGAAGTTGCTAATGAAACGATGTATTCAGTCAGTGCTTCTAACTTTAGATATCCATTCATTATCTTGCATTAAACGAGTGGGAGAAAAACAGGAGAAATGCAGTCTTAAGTGGTCTCAGTTTTAAAGAAAATATTTATAATGTTGATGGTAAATTCATTGATACATTGCATATATCTAAAGCCTCTAATGACATTCCCTTCTTTGCTCATGTAGTCTATGTTCTAAAAGACAGTTGCATGCCTGTTGAGAAAGATTTTACTGCTATGAATACTTTCAAATAAGTTTGCTTGCTGACCAAACAGCATACGTTTTAATGATAGTAAAAACATTGTTATGAAAGAGTTGGATGCAATATTAAAAAGGAAGACTAATCTGAGGTGATTGATGTAGAGATAGAAGACTGATGTAGAGTGGAAATATTAAAATATAAAGAAAAGACTAGTGATAGTTGCAGAGAAAAGAGACTACTGTAGAGTGAATGAAAACAATTGTGGAGGGTAAAGACAAAAGTAGAAGGAGATTGGTATAGGGAGGGACAAAATAAGGAGAGCAAAGACTGGAGAGCAAAGACTTGTCTCAAAGGAAAATCATTATATAAAACAAATACTCTTGTACAGAGGAGACTGTTGTAATGATGGAAGATT
Organism: Octopus sinensis; assembly: GCF_006345805.1. NCBI lineage: Eukaryota > Metazoa > Mollusca > Cephalopoda > Octopoda > Octopodidae > Octopus > Octopus sinensis. The sequence continues at coordinate 37,184,528 of NC_043008.1, forward strand.
GACTGTAGAGAAGGGAGACTGTAGTATAAAGAAGAGATTATTTAAGACTATTTTAGGAGGGGAAGACTAAAGAGGAGGAAGAGGGACTTTACAGGAAGGTGACTGACTGTATAAAAGGATAGAAGTATAAAAGTGAGACTATTGACGAAAGAGAGCGAGAGAGAAAGAGAAACAAAGAGAGAAGCCAATTAAAAGAAACTGCAGTAGAGAGGAAAGATTGATAGAAAGTAAAGACTGTAGAGATTTTCGCTGTGGGGGATGCCTTTAGATTCTGGAGTGCCTGAGAGGCAAAAGCGTATGACTAGCCAGCTCTAGGAAACGAAGGTAGTAGTAGTAGTCGTCGTCGTCGTCGTCGTCGTAGTCGTAGTAGTAGTCGCAGTAGTAGTAGTAGTAGTAGTAGTAGTAGTAGTAGTAGTAGTAAAATAGCAAAAGGAGATGATAGCATGGTTGAAACATGCTCCAGAATGACATCATGCTAAATCCTTAGGTGGTTGTTTTTGAGTTTCTGAGTGCAATTGTTGATACTGGTTTTGTTCTTTTTATTATTCCTGTCTTCAAATTTACTGTTAGACTGCTTAGAATATTTTTATTCATTAACTATTCATTCAAATGTTCATCTTTTTTCTTCTCAACCCAGCATCATTAGAACTTGGAATGTCAGAATGGATGGAATGCTGCTAAGCATTTTGCTCAACATGCTAACAATTCTGACAGCAGCCCTTATTATTGTTGTTGTAGTTGTTGTTGTTGATGATAATGATGATGTTGTTGTGGTTCTTGTTGTTCTGCTTGCTATTAACTGTTATCTTACCTATGACTGGTCTATCGTTCTTTCCTTCATCATCTCTAAACTGACAGGTGAGTTTCTCCTATTTATGATCAGAAATATTCACGAATGGTTGATCAGTCTTACTGAGTCATTGATTTAACCTGTGGGATCCAGTTTTTTCTTCTGTTCATGCTGATGAAAAGAGTTAAATGCAAGCCAAAATAAAATTACTATCTATTTTACTGCACTGCTGCCATCAAAGGGATGAATAAACAAGTTATCTATGAAACAATAAAAAAAAATTAAAAAGGACTTTGATGGCAAGTAATAAAAACCTTTATTATCTAAGCATAATTGTAACCTCATTACATTTATCAGAATAATGTTGAAGAACTTTACTTTCAGTCATAGAATATGAACGAGTACTGTATATTGCTTTTTTAAACATTAAAAACTTTTTGATGCTTTACCTCATCATCAAAGTCCTTGAAAAACAACAAAACAGCTGGCTGAAATCTAACAGTTCACAATTTTCAATCTACGTAACATAATAATACAATATCAAGGGAACAGCATTGAATTCCATTAATAGGGCACACAGAATTCAGCTATATAATATCATTTCTGTTTCAATGAAATGGATATAAATTTAATTAGAGAAATATTAGGAATGATGCCGAGTTTTTGAAACCTAAGTTTGTTAGTAAAGGTTTTGGTAACAACATAAGAAAAAAGTGAAAGAAAACAAAATATAATACAGACAAATGTAAATTCAGTTGACCAAATTAACTGAAGTCAGTTATAATTCAAAGTGTTTTTCTTTGATGAAAAATATTCCATATAAATGTTCTTCAGATAAGGTTTTCTCTTACATGGTTTATAATGTATCTAAATTTGATAAATCAACAGAATATAAACATGTAGCTTAAAGGAATTTGAAGTTTTGTTATGGTATGTTTACCTGGAATGATATTCAGAAATGGTGCCATGTTTACATTGTTTATTTATTTAGCAATCATATACAAATAAGATTGTATTTGCAAATGTTGATGTTATTATTTTCCTACAAAATGTAAATAAATTGTACATTCTACTATTATAGTGCTAAATGTAAGAACCAGAAAGGAAACAAAAGAGGTAAAAAATATATATAGAACTAATGCAGAAAAAACATAGTAAAATTACCCAAGAAGTATATCTCCCAAGCAATAATATAGTAACAGTGAGACTTATCTTAGTAAGTCTTTTCCTTGATATTTATATTAAGTTTCAAGTTTATAATCTTAGTGTTGTAACATTGTTAGTAGAAGAACTGTGAAAATATGGCAGAATGTTCCACAAAGAAAATTATATTGTATAGATAAATTCTTGTTGGAACTTATATTTACAGTAAAATTGCAAACATATGTGACAAGATTACAAATAGAATATGCAGGAAATGTCTAAGATGAAAATAAGACATAATCTATTATATCTTCTTAAGAAAACAAAAACAACTCCCAAAACCCGTCTGTGATTTGTTAAAGAAGGAAAATAAAACAAAAGACAGGAATCTCCTTTATGTAAGGAAGTAGTTTAGTTTTGTTGATTCCTTCCAACAAGTGGTTGTTGGTGATTAAGATGGAGCTACTAGTAATCAAATAAAATCATAAGTAAACTAGGATCTTCTCAAAAAAAGTGTCTGTCAGAAACCTTTGAAGTTTCTTTTTCAATTCTCTAATAAGGGAATATACTTGATATGTTATACAAATGTTGGACAATGTAATACACGTTTTAAAATTATAGTTGCACATTTTTTCTCCAGTGAGGAAGTATTCCTATGCTAGGATATATTTTGGTTGTAGTTTCAATCAGAACACAAATGTTCTATTAGTCTATTAGGCTACAAATACACATTCTGTTAAACACTTATTATAGATGCATTGCATCAATTTCAATCATCATCATCATCATCATCATCATCATCATCGGTGTTTAACGTCCGCTTTCCATGCTGGTATGAGTTGGACAGTTTGACTGAGGATTGGTGAACCAGAAGGCTGCACCAGGCTCAATCTGATCTAGCAAACTTTCTACAGCTGGATGCCCTTCCTAATGCCAACCTCTCCAAGAGTGTTGTGGGTGCTTTTACGTGCCACCGGCAAGAGGGCCAGTCAGGCAGCTCTGGCAACAACCATGCTCAAAAGGTGTTTTTTTACATGCTACCTGCATGGGAGCCAGTCTGGCAGGCACTGGCAACGACCACACTTGAATGTTGTTTTTCACGTGCCCCTGACACATGTGCCAATAAGTTTAATATAAGAGAGAGGAGAGAAATTTAGCAAGATATTAAAAAGTGAACTTGCTTTTCTCCTGGAAATTGTGTTAAATGAAAAAATTTTGTATTACAACCAAGTCAAGATTAGTTTTAAGATAACCACAATATGAGTGATTTAAAATGCTTGACTCTGTATAAGTGTTACTGTTGCTATTCTTCTTTTTCTTTTTCTTTTCACCCTTTTCAAGCCTAGCGAGGCTCATGAGTCTGGTTTCCTGGTTTCTATGGCATATGTGTTCCCCCCAGCTGGAGCCTCGTGGAGCTTTAGGTGTTTTTGCTCAATAAACACAAACAACGCCCGGTTTGGGAATCGAAACTGTGATCCTCTGACTGTGAGGCCGCTGCCCTAACCACTGGGCCATTGCGCCTCCACTACTATTGCAATTATTATCTTCAAAAGTATTTGTTTGACTCTTTGGAATAATTTTTCCCATTAATTGTTCCTCAAAACATTTATGTTTTTCTCCTTTTTGTTCTACATCATTTCTTAGTACATTATTTTGTCTTGTATTATGATAGCCATTTGAATGTGAAATTGTGACCAGCATGTTTAAGTAAATAAAATTAAGTGCAAAACCAAATTTTCCTTTATGTGTATTCCTGGATTTGGTGGGCAAGCCTTTTTTTGGGTAATTATAATCCTTCTTTAGCTAGTACTCCAATGAAAATTTCATTCGGTAATGCAAAGAGAAAGAAGTAAAAAATGCTTTCAATCAATTAGCATGAATAATAACAAGAACATGAACAACAACAACAACAGCAACAAAAACAACAACAGTGCCTTCAAAGTTGTAGTAAATTCTGCTTATTGAGAGGAAGTTTTGTTTTCCTTTATGCTTATGCTTTTAATCAGTACTTTGGCTGAGCCAACCTGTCTTTATCTAAGGTAGTCAGTCTTAAAATCTAAATCTTAAAACATGTCATGCCATAATAGGTTAAACAAAATAGTGTAAACTGATTGATTATTTAATGCATCCTTCCCAATCCTCTTTCTGATAACTCTGTTGATAAGGATCTTTTAAAATTATGACAGAACCTCTAATACTGCATACTAAGTGTTCTCAGCCTTTTTTTTAATTCTTAAACTTACACAGTAACCATACTAACTCAACTGATTTCCAATGCAAACATTGTTAATCCACAGTTATACAAATCTGATCCAAGCAGAATGTTCTCTTATAATCTAGTTATCAGATTTTTCATTTCTAGCCTCAATCTCTATGATTTTTTTTATTTGAATGAAATTTTTTATTTTATTTTAATTTTTTTTTTCTAAACTGTATTTTAAATAAGATTTTGAAATAAAATTAATTACTTTACATCATTCCGGCTCGATGTACACAAATGTTGAGTAAATAAGCTTAACACATTAATATTCATGATCCTGATATTTTTTTTATATATATATGATATCAGGCTACAGGTTGGGAAGTAAAGATAATTGAATTATGTTCTGACAGATGATTGATAAAAAACTTTTATTGATTCTTGATGGATGTAAGGCAAATTCTTCTCCTGGTGAGATTTGAACTCAAAGCATAAAGGGATCGAATTAAATACTTCAATGCCTTTCTTTAACATCCATAATAAATAATGATGTTAGATGTATTAATATACATTCATATGAAGTTAAGTAGTGTGTTTGGTTAAAATTTAACCTCATGGCCTTCATCATATTAATTTACAAAATCTTGGTTATGTGAATGACCCTGCAGCTGCTTTCTATTCAAAGAGAGATCATCTACAAGAGAAAACCAATGAGTTGAATAATTATGCTAAGCAGATAGACCTTATTGTGAACACCTCAAAAACACAAGTCATGTACATAAACTTCTACATCCCTACACTTATCACTGCCAACACAAACTAAAAATACAAAGCTGAATGAATAAAAATGAACATTTTAATGAATAATTAATAGAAAACGTATTTCAAACGATATATGAAGGTCGGCTGAAAAATTCATAGGCTGGCCAAGACACTCTCATCAAATGTGACTAAATGAGGTTCATTTTTCAACATAGTCTCCCCTGTAGTTGGCACATTTTTTCCATCGGTGTTGCTGTGCTTGGATCCCTTTGGTAAAGAAGTTTCCATCCTGTTGGTCACAAAAAAAAATCATCAACACAGATATGATGTCATCATCACTGTGATACTGGTTCCCAGTCTAGTGTTTTTTTCATGTTGGCAAACAGATGAGAGTTAAGTGGGACTAAATAAAGAGAATAGGGAGGCTGGTCAACCAGTTCAAAGCTAGTCATGCACTGCAGCGATTGAAACTAAGGACTTGTTTGCTGGAGTATTGTCCTGATGAAACAAAATCTCTTCTGTCAGTTTTCCTGGCCATTTTGTTTTGAGACCCTTTCATAGCTGCCTCGGCAAGTTGACATAGTACTCTCCATTGATGGTAGAGTCCTTTTGAAGATAATTGATAAACACAATACTTTTTTTTATTTCGTTTTTGGATTTGATTTGCAAGATTCTTTATATGTGTTGGTGTGTTGGTGTGTTGAAGCATATTCTGTTGTGTCTGGGAAGAGTCATTATCTTTTTGTACCTTATAATGTAACTCACTCACGGGTAAAATTTCCACTTGCTTCTTATTTTTATTTTCCTAAAATTTTCATTGCATCTTATCCCTAATAACTGAGGCCATCATTTTCCCTGCAGATGAAACAATAAAATGGCCTTTGTCTTCTTTAGAGCAGGTGAGGAAGAATGCTTCCACCGCATGGATTGTCTCTTTGTCTCTGGCTGAAAATGATGAAGCCAACACTCATCCTGGGCTAGGAAATGTTCAAAGAAATCAACTGGCTCTACTTCAAACAATGTCGGATTTTCCTCTGATGTGATCAGCCTGGTGCACTTTTGATCAGATGCCAGAAGACATCACTCTCACTGAACAGAAATCTTCATCATTGGATATGCTAATAACATTGGCTATTTGATATAGTCAGTCGCTTGTCATGCATCACCATGGGGTGGACAAAATCAATGTTTTCCTTAGTAATTGCAGTCGGGTGATCTTCAAGACTCTCCCTTCCGCATCCTAAATTTGGCTGCCCCTTTTGCACTGTTGATAAAGCTGGAGCATCAGCCCCTAATGTAGCAACCATGTCAGCATAAATGTCCTTGTGAGCTAAACCCTTTTTTCTGCAGGTACTTGATAATAGCACGATGCCAAATTTCGTCCATTTTCAAGAGAAATTGCTACTAGTTACTTCTGAAGTCTTTTTTGAACAGACTTACATCAGTTTACCTGGAACAAAACAATGTAGTTATTATTAAAAGGTGCTAAAATTAATGCATGCAAGATTTCACAGCCTTTGCAGCATCACTCCTTCATAGTCAGTTGATGTACTTTTTAGCCTACACTTGCATCTATTGAACCTTATATGGAAGACTGGGTAGGGGCCCCTACCCACTTCTGCCCCACTGGGTAGAAGCCCCTACCCACTTCTGCCCCACCTGTGGGAGGGGCTTCCTTGCCCGGATTGGCCTCACCAGCCACCTCCGGTCTCATGGCGGCAGTTCCATCAGATGATGTCAGTTGGTCATCTTCGAACCGAAGGACGAACATTATTATATATGGAAGACTACATGTACAGGAAGTCACAGCAGAGTCAATAAGACAAAAATAGGAATCAAGACATGGCTTACCAAATCTCATGGAGCATCCACAACAGTTCAGTTGATCTGGAAGTCTAGGCAATACAGTTTAAGATAAAGATTAATAACGGCAATGCTAAATCTGTATCAATGTACGGATCAGAATATGGGTGAGTGTTAAAAGGAGACATGAATCAGATCAATTTTTTTCAACAATGTGTGTCTGAAGTAAAATTTTCAGCCTCTTCTGAATAAACAAAGTTTCAAATAAACTGAGTCTCAAAACTAGTTGCAAGAGTGTAGGCTTCCAAATAAAATGCTGATACTTCAGATAGTTAGACTTTTTCTCAAAATGGACTGGAACATGAGACATAGAACTGGCCACCACATGGAACATAACAGCTTAAAGATCTGTTGCAAGTAGGCTGGGAAAAATGAACTTTACACCACCACCACCACCACCACCACCACCACCACCACCACCACCACCACCACCACCACCATCACCACCACCACCACCACTACCATCAGAATCAAAATCTCCATGCTGGCATGATTTGGACGACTTGATAGGAGCAGGCAAGGGTGTAATAATAATAATAATAAATGCCCTAATACAGTACCAGACACTTGCTCTCATGATCTCTGATCTTGTCTGATTAGAAGTGTTATCATGTACAGTGTTTTGTTTTGGTATAAAGATGGGCTACAGCAAATATTCTGTTCAATACCACAGATTTTCATGTCACTTGCTTGACCTTAACCAACTGAGCATGTCCAATGGTGGCTGATATGTGATCTCTGATCACAAGCAGGGTTAGTGGGGGAGCATTGCAGTCATGAGCTGAGAGGAATTCTTTACGGTTTAAATAATTCACCTCTAGAAACATGGGTGCTTCGTTCAACATCCTTAAACAAATCTTATTCAAGGACCTTTTGAGTGAAATAGGCTATTCAAAAAGAAGAAAATTGTAACTGGGTCCCACCTTCAAGGTCATGTGCTGTTTAACTTGATATGAGATCACCATGTTGTGCATATATAGCTGTGATGCATGCACCTAGTGTGCCCTAAACAGATGGATAACCATAATGGGTTTATTTGGGCTTTGTATATTTGTACCCCAGTGTCACTTTGATAATAATAATGATAATAATAATTACTTGTGATTTAGGCACAAGGCAAGTAATTTTGAAAGGTGTAAGATAATTGATTCTACCAACCACAGTACTTGATTGGTACTTTATTTTATTGAGCCCTAAAGGATGAAAGTCGAAGTGAACCTTGGTGGGATTTGAACTCAGAATGTAAAGAGCCAGAAGAAATACTGTTATGCGTGTTTCTGATACTTTAATGATTCTACAAGATTATGAGGGGTGAGAATTAGTCAATATTCATTGACTCTAATATTTTAATTTTTTGACCCTGAAAAGATGAAAGGTAAAGCCGATCTTGGTGGGGGTTTGAACTCAAAACTTAAAGTGCTGGAAAAATACTGCAAAAAATTTCTTCTGATGTACAAACAATTCTGAAAGCTTTCTGGCCAATTGCTTTTAATAATCATGAATAGGTTCACAAACACTTACAAAAGTGATAAAATAATTAAATTTAAAAAATCCCGATTTCCAGTAAGATTTGGTGAGACATATGGTGAATTTATTAAATGTAATTTATTTAATAAACTTGCTTATGGCTGATTGAAACAAACAGTAATATGTTTATGGTGTATGAATTCAGTAATTTGAATGCTAAATAGCTTTGCTGAAGTAGAGGATATAATTTAATGCACTGACAACAACCATATGTGATTAGAAGCAACTGAAGAATAAAAAGCAAAAAATACAGTTCAGTTTGTTTTTAAATTTTGATTGCAACATTAACAGAGGAAAAGGCTTTTTGCAAGGCCCTAGATGAGACTTATCACTTAAAAGCTACACCATCTTTGCTTTGTTCATTTTTACATTTGTTTTGTTCAGTTTTTTTTTCCTGCCTTTAGCCCTCCAATGTGGAGTATAGGCAACTTATAGTTGAATTCCATGTCGCATAATTTTTCGCTTCTGTACTTATACTCTGCCATGAATGTCCCCCTTTCTCTAGTTCCTTTTGTGTTGATCTCCGCCACGAGTTCTTAGACATACCTCTCTTTCTATAACCATCCGGTTTCCACTGTAAAGCACTTTTCGCTACATTTGGTGTTTCTTTTCTAATTGTGCTACCAATCCACTTTCACTTTTCCTTAAATATTTGCTCCCTAATCGAAACTTGATTTGTTCTTTGCCATAGCTCCATATTGCTTATGTGTTCGGGCCATCTAATTTTATGTATACTACGCAAGTATCTGTTGATGAATGATTGCATTTGCTTATTTGACTTAACTGTTGTTTGCCATGTCTCAGCTTCCTTGGATTAAATAAATATAGGTTTCAAATTTTGGCACAAGGCCAGTTATTTCAGATGAAGGGGTAAAGCAATTACATCGACCCCCAGTGGTCAACTGGTACTTGTTTTTATCAACTGCAAAAGGGATGAAAGGCAAAGTTGGCCTTGATGGAATTTGAACTCAGAATATGGAGATGGGATGAAATGTCACTAAGCATTTTGTCCAGCATGCTAACAATCCTGCCAGCTGGCGGCCTTGGATTAAATCAGTGGTTCCCAACAGTGGTTCCAAATGAGTTTTTCCATGAACCCCTTTTAATATTCTTAGGAGTGGCTCTGTGGTAAGTAACTTGCTTACCAATCACATGGTTCTGGGTTCAGTCCCACTGCATGGTTCCTTGGGCTAGTGTCTTCCACTATAGCCTTGGGCCAACCAAATCCTTGTGAGTGGATTTGGTAGAGAGAAACTAAAAGAAGCCTGTTGTATACATATAAATATATGTGTGTGTGTGTTTGTGTGTCAGTGTTTATCCTCCCACCATTGCCTGACAATCGATGCTGGTGTGTTTACGTCTCCATAACTTAGCAGTTCAGCAAAAGAGACTGATTGACTAACAGTGGTGAACCCCTGGCCACACGATTGGGAAGCAGAAACACAACGGCTATGAACTCCAGGGCCTGGACAGCAAACTAAATAGGCCTGGGCTCAAATATTTAGCCCTCCAGTGGTGGCTTTTGTATCCAAAAGCAAAATATATAGCATTATGTGTAGCAGCCTTTTTTTGAAAAGAAAGTAAAATGAATAAATTTGACTCCTGATTAATGGTCAAGTAAGTTATTGAAAGGAATGGTATGAGAAAGAGAAAGGAGAAAGTTGCTCTGATGGAAGAATCTATTTACACATGATAGAATGAGAGGAAAATGATTGTAAAATACTTCAAAGAACAGAAACTAGGTACATCATCTTCACCATCAATCACCACCACCATCTCCTCCTCCTCCTCCTCCTCTCATTCCCCTTCCTCCTTTCATTCCCTCCTCCTTCTCTCATCCCCCTCCTCCTCACATTCTTTTCTCCTCCTATTCTCTCCCCTCCCCTCCCCCTCCTCCTGTATGTGTGCCTGTATACATTTGTGTGTCTGTGTTTGTCCTCCCAACATCACTTGACAATCTATGCTGGTGTGTTTACATCCCCATAACTTAGCAGTTCGGCAAAAGAGGCCGATAGAATAAGTACTAGGCTTACAAAGAATAAGTCCTGGGGTCAGTTTGCTCGACTAAAGGCGGTGCTCCAGCATAGCCACGGTTAAATGATTGAAACAAGTAAAAGAGTAAAAGAGTAAAAGAGTAAAGAGTAAAGATATATATATATATATATAAAATAAATAAATATAAGAGAGTGGTCACTATATTGCTCACTCTAGCACCAGTTAATCCAAAACGTCGGATGTAATCAATTGAACCACACGCGTATTTATCGTTATGGTAAAATCTGGCGTGTGATTGAGTGGATTTCATCCAGATAGTCTTGGCTGACGAGCTACAAATGGATTTTTTTGTAAGTAATATTACATTTAATTCATTAATAGCGAAACAATTGTCCCAAAATAATCTGTATTTTGTTATTTTTTATTTGCCCTGTCCGTGTGAGCTAACAGTCGTACTGGCTTTCATGGGAATCATGTATTTTCGTGGTTGAAACCTTTTGGATTAACTGGTGCTAGAGTGAGCAATATAGTGACCACTCTCTTATATTTATTTTGTAAAAATATTGTAATATGTTATAAAATATTATAATAATCCAGGTTTCTCGTAGCACTAGGCCACTTGGTGTTGAATAAATATACTATTAAATTAGTATCTAATTCTCTCACCCTTATTAATTAACTATATATATATATATATATATACATATATGCATATAACACATATATCTTTGCAAACCACAACAGAATGGAAATCCTAAAATGAAAGTGCTTTGTAAAAAGCATTGGTGCTGGTACCACATAAAAAGCACTCAGTTCATTCTGTTGAGTGGTTGGTGGAAGTGTATGTGGGGGTAGAACCCAAACCAAAACTGACTATGGAACCAAGTGTGACCTCCCGTCTTACTGGTTCCTGTCAAGCCATCCAACTCATGCCTGCATGGAAAACGGATGTTAAATGATGATGATCATGAGGATTGACAGGCTTGCCTACCAAATACATTCACAAGGCTTTAGTAAACGCAAAGCTTTTGTAAAAGAAGTTTGCCCAGAGTGCCACACTATGGAACTGAACCTAAACCGACAGGGTTGCAAAGTAAATTTGCTAGTCATATATAATCATGTATGTGGCTATTGGTTTTTGTAAAAATATTGTTAGGTTTGAAAGCCTTGAGGAATTGTATGAAAATTTTGTGATAGGAAATTAATATAATAATTGAATAAAATAGATGTTTCTGTGACTAAACAGACTTCTTTGCTTATGTTTTGTTCTTCGTTTGTTCTTGAAAATATTCAGATATATTTATTCGTATGCCAAAGCTAACAGTGTTTGGATAAAACTTTTTAATGATATGTTTTATTAATAATACAGATTAATCTATTTTCTATTGTTCTATTTCCTCTTTCCACAAGACTTACAGCAGATAAGGGACTACAAGAAGAATAATTTAAACGAAGAAAGAGGAGACATATTGCTCCAAGAACCGTAGTTGATAGAAAGTCCCTCATTAATAATTTGCAACTGTAGTGTTCCCATTTAATATCCATTTTCCAAGTTTATGGGGATGACAGAGACCATTTCAGTGAAATAAAGATTACCCAAGCATGGCTAATTTTACAGTTCCATTGTCCTTCTTAACAACCTGAGTCAGTGAGGCATTAGCTATAAATAAACCTTGAAATAGCAAAAACAAGTGAGTGAGGGAAGTAAAATTGAATTGAATGATGATACATAATCTAGAGATGATCATTATGATTAGGCTTATGGAACATTTTAATTTTGGCCTCGTGATACATGGATTTATTCATAATCGGTAATAGAAGAGCCATAAAAGTGCCTTTGCTTCATTTTCTATCATTCATCTCAGCTCCAGCATTCATAACAATTGCAGTTGATTTAATCAATTATGGATTGAGCTGCTGGTCAGTAGTTCAATAGATGAATGAATGGTCAGTAGTTCATATACTACCACAGCAGTGTGTACACGGCTGAAACAATTAACTTTAACCAAATCAATCCACCTGGCTACAAATAGGTTACACACACAATTCACCATCAAACACTGACCATTGGTGCTAGTGGCACACTTGAAGAGTTGGTAGAGTATTGGACAGACAGGCAGCCTTATAATATTTGCTTTAATTAACCATGGCATGAGTTCAAACCCTACTGTGGACAATATTACTTTTTATTCTTTGAAGATGAAAATATGGAAAGTGCCAATCTAATGTAATGGATTGGCAGTACTGTAAAGAACATCAGACCAGAAGCTCTTTGCATTCTGCGTTCAAATCCTGTCGATGCCTTCTATAGCAAATAAACTTCATTACCCACCTGATTTGACACTACAACCTGGTCCTTTGGATATCTGCAGTAGAATCCACTTTGTTGAAAGCATTTGAGCCAGGTGTCTGGCTTAAGAACACTTCCAACCAATCTTAAAACCATCTAAATTGTCATGGGCACTATCTTCCCTCTTGACTAACAAAAAAAAAACATTGAACCTTGGTGATGATGATAATGAGGATGATGATGACAATGATGATGATGATGATGATAGTGATGATGACGATAGTGATGATGATGATGACAGCAACGACGACGACGATGATTATGATGATGATGACAATGATAATGATGATGATGACGACGATGATAATGATGATGAAGATGATGATGACAATGATGATGATATTTTGTGAACTAATTGGAATGTCTATTAAAATTTAGTTTCATTAATTACTTTGTGAATTTAAATATTGATTCATTTGATTTCTTTTATCTTGAATCTCTGTCTGTGAGGGGTGTTGTTTTATTGTTGTTGTTCAGCTTAAGGTCAGCACTCATTGAGCTGACTTATGATGAAAGTTGTTGTGATGCATCAGACAAACTATGTGATTTGATTGCCTTAGACTCTAGTCATGGGATGCCACAAGAATTCTGAACAACTTAGACAAAATTTCTTAATCCAACTAAAATCCTAGAAACTCAGTAATGAAGGAAACATGTGAGGTCGATGGTATAGTGAGAATGTATGCAGCCTGGGGCAGTCCTTAAGGTTATTGCTCCTATCCAGGTCTATGCAGCAGACCCAAAAGTCCTACCCTAGTAAAAGTACCACTCTGTGAGACTGCTCCCATCGCTTTCCTCTCCTGCTACACTGTTGGGTAAAATCACTCCTAGAACAGGTTTGAGTAGAATAAAAAAAGACGAGCATGTGATGTCATGATCTGCCACATGGTTTAGCAAGAAACACTTCAAAATTTACCTGATAACAGATTATTTTGGTCCTATACCATAAATGTTCATAAAATGGTGGGTTTCTTGTTTATGGGGTAATCATAAATTTTTGATTGCATATTTCTGCTGAAGTAAAGATAGTGATAGTTAGAAGAATTTCTGGGTGAAAACTGGGGAAAGAGCATGCATTGTAGAGCTGGCATAGAGTTCTAAATAGCTTGGTGCCAGATCTGCTTATGATTAAAGACAGTCCAAACACAACCATCCCAACGTTTTTTCAGACAAAGTGTGACAACATTATCTAAAGTGTCTTTCTGTTTTGACGGAGGTAAGGAAAGAATGCAATCACAAACACAAATGGCTAAGATAGGGTTCTTTGGAAGGGCTATGAAATAATGTCATTTGATAGAGTGTATAGCTCAGAAATCAGAGAAGCACTCCGGGTAGAGGCACAGTTTCTCTGAATTGAGAGAATACAGTTCTGGTACAATGAACAGATAGTAAGAATGTCTCAGGAAAGAACCACTCAACAGGTTTTTCAGGCAAAACCAGAAAGCACGAGACCTGGGTGTAGACCACGAGCAAAATGGCTGGATAACATCAATGAGTTTGTTTGGTCTCACTTGGGGTTCCAGCTGGGTCATTTGGAGATAGTTGCTTCTGACAGGCCCTGATGGAAGGCGTGCTTGAAAACTCTGCCCCTACCACCATCTCAGAAATAAGTGGATGAAGAAGATGGGAAGAAGTAAGAACTGACAGAGAACTAGTTCCAGTTTATTGCAGGTCATGTGATCATGCTGTCATGTGACCATACAGAGGTTTGTTTGTTGACTCAATAGCTCCATGAGTTATGCAGCAAGTATCAGTAATATTAAGGGGCTAAATTTACTGGAGAGCGTTCCTATCCTACAGATTTATGTCCTTGCACTAACGTGGGAGATTCCTACTTTTTTTTTTTTCTTCTTTTGATGGGGAAGAAAAGTAGTGTTAATAACCCTTCTAGGACATTTGAGACTAGAATGACGCAGAGAGGAATGTATTCTGCCACTGAATGCTTGCAACAGAATAAGCATCACTAAAGGCATCCAAGGTACTACTTTATATTTATCGATCCTGAAAGGACGAATGACAAAGTTGACCTAAGTTAGATTTGAACTCAGGGTCCAGAGAGTCAGAACAAAAACCACAAGGTATTAGATTGGCATCTAAATTAAGAAACAATTAAAAAAATAATGCCTAGAGCACTTTAAAATGTATACTGTTTTTAATATAATAACAGACTCATAAAAAATGCATTGCTTGTATTTTAATAACTGATGATGTGATATAATGTATCTTGTCTATATACTGTCTACATATAAACTATATAAAGAATGTATTGTCTATGCTTTAGTAATTTATTCATAAATGTATAAAATGTCTGTATTATAACAATTAGATTCTTCTGAGTGTACAGTTGTGCTGGAGGTAGGTGGAATAGACTTCTTTTTTGGCAGAGAAATGGATATATATAAAGGAAATGAGATAGACAGAGCATGTGACAGAATAATTACGCTTAGATTTATTATTGTAATGTTGCATGCTTTTGCATGATAATGTCATGTGACCCAACCTAAGGATCATGTGATGAAGACTGTTTAACATGGCTGCCATTTATGTGCTGAGAAGTTTTACTTTGCTTTATGTATCTTGCAGGTAGCTACACTTTTATTTGGTTATTCAGTTGATTAAGGTCAGTAAAAGTAAGTGGACGCATGTGCTTACACTTTTATTTTCATAAACATTTTATCGTTGGATTACATTAATGGATTTGAACAATGGATTCGAACCATTCAGAACTACAAATACAACCTATTTGGCTATAACAATTATTTTTAATTGATGGCAAAAAAGTGTTGTCATAGGCAACGTAATAGCAAAATTGTTTCCTGCCGCACCACAGGAAAGACTGATAGATAAGCTAACAGATTGTTTCTAACTTATAAACCACTTTGATAATAAATAACAGTGACTTTGATATCATGGCTGGAAACTTTAATGAATATAAAGGATGTTTACTTGGATGTGCATGTAGGCTATAAATCATTGATATAGTATAAAAAATGAAGTGGGATCAAGGTCTTTAGAGTTCTGTCGGGTGAAATGCGTAGCTGTATTTCGTGTGTCATTACATTCTGAGTTCAAATTCCGCTGAGGTCAACTTTGCCTTTCATCCTTTCGGGGTCGATTAAATAAGTACCAGTTATGCACTGGGGTCGATGTAATCGGCTTAATCCGTTTGTCTGTCCTTGTTTGTCCCCTCTGTGTGTAGCCCCTTGTGGGTAGTAAAGAAATGGGTATAAATATCTAATCTTGTGCAACACTAACTTTAAGAAACAGGTCTTCCATCTGATCAATTACTACTCAAGCAAGCAGGCACTTAAGTGAGTTAGACTTTGAACTCACCAAGAAATAGGATAAATAGATGATTGAGAATAGTAAGTCTTACACTGGTGAAGAATGTATCACTCAACATAGATTAGTGGTAAGTAATATGAAAGTAAGAGAAGGGCAGACTAAGTGAAACAAGAACATTTAGAGAAGGGAAAAGTAGGAACTGAAAGATTCCACTTCTAAGCATTAAGTTCAGAGAGATTCTTGGTGATGCGTATGATGAAAATGAAGATGAGAAGGAGAAAGAGGGCCCATGACTTAGAATACAACAAGGAATTTCTACAAGACAACTTGCTGTAAGTCAAAGTTCAGACATGTGATTGGAACAAGAAGTTTGGCAATGTTTTCATATGAAAGGATCAGAGGTCTGAGATGTTCTAAATCAAGCTGTTAGTGGAGAAAAGTGTGTTCCAAGGGACACTGATGCACTCATTCTCATTGATGTTGCAGATGAAAGGCTTGGAAATGCTATTATGGGAGGTTGATGAAAGGGAGACAATACATGGAAAAGAGAGAGGCTGTCCATGTAGATTCAGCAGAGGGACCCACTATTCAAGTTGACTGCTGCATAGTCAGAAGTTTGATTTGGCATATGTAATCAGAGACAAACTGTGGAGACACTGAAACTATTTGGCAAAGTAAGAATAGAATTAGTCACAAAACCAACTAAGTTATAAATAGAAGTATCATCGAAAGACATGTCTAGAAGTCACATCATCAATTGCTACTAGGGCTAAGGAGATTCTCTAGAAGAAACGACTGTGGATATGTCAAACTGACAGACTAAGTTATGAAAGTAATCAGGTGTTATAGCATAAGGGATCAGGAATTAGAGATGCAGTTTGGGTTTGTGCCAGGGTAAGGTACATCCAATGCTCTCTTGTTGATGGAGGATTTGAGAAAACTGTGCAAACTATGTAGAGAAATGTTGTTTGTAAGGTGAGGAATTTGGTGTGAAAACAGGTGTCCAGCTGGTCTTAGTTCACAGTCCATTCTTGTTATTGCAGGTATTCAGTCCAAAACAGAGGAGTTAGTCCCAACTCCCAGGGCTTGTAGAATTTATTTTTTTGACAGCAAGGTAAACAATACATAAATCAGAATTGGGCTCTAGACCAACGAGGTCCTTGGGAAATTTTCCAGTGTGGCAGTGCATTAAGATGGCCCTGAGTGCACCTGCTGTAAATTATGGGTGCATAAAAGGTGACAAAGAATAATGGCGATTGACAGAGAAGGAAGATTTTGCACAAGAGCAGTTAATAAAATGAGCGACTGGGAAATATTTATTTACATTATTTACATTCAACAGATATTTGTCCTTATCTTTTGTGTTGTTAACATAACGTTTTTGATGATATACCCTCCAGCCTTGTTCTTGGGGAAATTTCAAACCTGGGTTCTCATTGCTAAGGTATTTTTGGATGCTATTATTATTATTATTATTATTGTTGTTCAGGTCACTGCTTGGAATTGAACTCAGAATCTTGGGGTTAATAGCGCATGCTCTTAACCACTATGCCATATGCCTATGGGTAATTATGGAGTGAATTTTAGGGCTTATAAATCTAATATTTTTCTATCCTTCCTTAATACTGGTTCCCATATGCTGCTCATATCTGCACTCGGTCTGCTTTGGAGGTTGTTGTGTCCTAGCATATGTGCTGCTTCTTTTAGTTTTTGTATTTTCCAGTGGTGTTCTCTGTCTATTATTTTAACTTCATCCCACAGGGGGAGGTGGTCTCAGTTTTTCCATAGATGATCAGGTATACCCAATTTATCAATATCTCCTCCTGTCACAACTTTGCGATGTTCGTCTACCTTTATTTTTAGGGGGTGGTATGTTTCACCTTTGTATAACCTACCACAGCTGCATGGGATGGAGTACACGCAGTCTTTGGTCATATTCTCTTCTAATGGTGGTTTTACTTGAAGAAGATATTTGTAAAGTGTTGTATTACCCTTGAATACTGTCCTGATGCCATATGGGCCACATATCTTTTGTATCATTTTGGAGAGGCCTTCACATAGGGTAGGCAGACTGTGGACAGTTTATTGGCCTCATCCTCTCTCTTCTTCATAATTGGAGTGGATAGTATACTTATGGGGTAGTTGTTGCTTAACAGATCGTTATTGGGCTTCATCATTTCTTTGTGGTGTGTATCACGATCGCTACTTATATTCTTTGCATGATGTTTTAGGCACTGAACAATCCCTCTCTGCATTATGGATGGTGGGAATTGAAGTTGAGGTATCGTCCAGTAAAAGTCGGCTTGCGGTATATGAATGTCCTGAATCCATACTTGGTGTGTGTGATTAAAAAAAAAGAAGACAATCAGCTGCCATTCCTGGACATATTAATAATATGCACCAAGTATGGATTCAGGACAATGCATTAAAGGGGTACAGAAAATTTAGAAGAATTAACTGTTGTTCCTATCATCACCATCATCACCATCATCATCATCATCATCATCATCATCATCATCATCATCATCATCATCATCATCATCATCATCATCAACATCATCATCATCACAACCATCACCACCACCACCACTACAACAACCACTACCATGACCATAACAAAAACAATGAAGACTGATGATGAAGATGACCATCACCACTATCGTCATCCCTAACATCATTGTCATCATCATCATCATCATCAGCAGCAGCTGAAATGTATGCCCCCTTTTCTCGCAAGTATTGGTAGGACACTTTTGCAGAGGCAATAATTTTGGCTGGATACCTTTCCTGTTGCCAAGCTCTCTTAGTTATCTCTTTTGGTATAAAAGGACACAATTTCACCAAGTCAAAAATCAGAATACATACAGCACATATGCATCCTTAAAAAAAAGAGTCCAAAACAAATGCAAAGAATATTATGCCATTCTATTTATTTAATACAAAACTCACAAAAACTCTAATAGAAAAACT
Organism: Octopus sinensis; assembly: GCF_006345805.1. Classification (NCBI taxonomy): domain Eukaryota; kingdom Metazoa; phylum Mollusca; class Cephalopoda; order Octopoda; family Octopodidae; genus Octopus; species Octopus sinensis. The sequence goes on from NC_043008.1 coordinate 37,203,413, forward strand.
ACCAAACTGAGAAATAAGAAAATAAAAGTGAAAATTAACCCAAATAATTCATAGAATAACTGAAATTTGAAAATTTAAAAGCGAAAGACAATTGTATTTGCAGTTTTAGAAAATCTCCCAGGAACATAATTGATGATGTATAGCAGTTGCCATGAGGATCTCCAAGGCAGATTACTACCCAAAACACAAATGCTGGTTTATCAATCGATTATTCTCTTACATAAAGTCTAAATTTATTCTCGAATTATGATGTTTTTGTTTAGTTATTTGTGTTAAATAATGAACAGTGATGCAAATGAGATGAGCACTAAATTTGCATAAAAGTAAGAACTTTCAAAACTCATACAATGCATAGATTTTTACATCAGTACTATATCTTCAGGAATATAAATTCTTTCCTATGTATTTAATCATCCAATAGCTTTATATAATTTCTTATAGAAAAAGAGCACCCATTTTTTTTCATTTTTCATTTGTTTTTTTGATAATGTAAAAATGCCTGCATCTTATCTGTATAGAAGCATTTGTGGTATTTTCTTCCAAAAGATTAATATTATTGTGGTATTCATAGCATTGGCAGAATTGTTAAGCATCATATTTTCATAGGGATGATAGAAATAATGGTACACCCTTCCCATTTTTTGTTTGTTCCTTCTCGAGCTAAGCCAAGCTCATAAGGGCCGGTTTCTTGGTTTCCTTGGCGTATTGGTTCCCCACCTGGACAGGATGCCAGTCCGTCACAGGTGAGCTGCAAGATGCAGGAGGAAAGAGTGAGAGAAAGTTGTGGCAAAAGAGTCAGCAGAAGTTTGCCATTACCTTCTTCCAGAGCCACGTGGAGCTTAGGTGTTTCGCTCATAAACACACACATCGCCCAGTCTGAGATTTGAACCTGTGATCCCTCGACAGTGAGTCCACTGCTCCACCCACTAGGCCAGTTTTCCGGTTTCAGTGGCGTAGAAATTTCCCACCTGGATGGGATGCCGGTCCGTCGCAGAATTACTCATTTTTGCTAGCTAAGTGGACTGGAGCAACATGAAAATGAAGTGTTTTGCTCAAGAACACAACGCATCAAACAGTCCAAGAATCGAAACCACAGCCTTAAGATCATGACTTCAACACCTTAACCACTAAGCCACATCCTTCCACACACCCTTCCCATGTGACAAGTGGTATGATGTGGTCACTATAAATAGGAGAGTACAAAGCAGTACGGGGGAGTATGTAGTAGGCAGTCAGAGATAGTTGTGCCTTTACTGGTTTTACTAAGAATACTGTATAACAATCCAGCATTTTAAGGATTATAACACATATAAAATGCCTTGCAGTATTTGTTCTAGCTTCTTTACATTCTTAGTTAAAATTCTCTGTTAAAATCGGTTAACTCTCTCCCTACAAACTTTGAGGCCCTGTCTTTATGTTAGAAACAATTATTATAAGAGCAGTGGAATGGCAGAAGTATTAGTGTGTTGGACAAAATGCTGGTTCTTTACATTTTGAGTTTAAATCCAGTTGAGGACAACTTTACCTTTCATCCTCTTAAGGTATAAATTTTATAAAACACATTTCAGTACCAGTTTCAGTCATTGAGACTTTTTCAACTCTAAGTATGGAAAAACAATTAAATTTTGGAAAAATTATAAGAAAGTTTTTTAAAAGAATATTTAAAAGATAATAAAGTATCCCTTAAATATTGGGATTGATTTATCATATTTTCTGGCATATAAGTGTAAATTTTCAAACCAAAATTTACTGTCAAAAAAAAGTAGGTTGACTGATACACCAAGATGACTTCAGAGCACCAAAATTTCCTTGTGAAATGCAGAAGCATTTAGAAAGATTGTGACAATGTTTGAATGGTTGCACTACATCTTTGCACTATGTACTGCATTGACTCATATGTCAGCAAATACAGTAATCAACAGTTTGTTGAAGGCAAACAATTTCAAACTTCAAAGTCACAGTTAACCTTTGTCCTGGTAAAATTTTAAAATGCTAATACTTTGCTAAAAGATATTGAGTAATCCTTTAGTTTAATATTAAATTTTATTTTTTTTTATATGACATAAAAATAAACATTAATATAATCGACTTACCTCAGTCCACAAAATTCCTGGCCTTATGCATCATTTACAACCACATATTGTGGTAATTAGTGAAGGCACGTGGCTTAGTGGTTAGGGTGTTAGCACCATGATTGTAAGATTATGGTTTCGATTCTTGGACCGGGCGACGCATTTTGTTCTTGAGCAAAACACTTCATTTCACGTTGCTCCAGTCCACTCAGCTGGCAAAAATGAGTAATGCTGCAATGGACTAGTGTCACATCCAGCTGGGGAACTCATACGCCATAGAAACCAGGAAACCGGGTCCATGAGCCTGGCTAGGCTTTAAAAGGGCGCATTTATTATTCATTGTGATAATTAACAATGTGTACTTTTGACAAGTACTGCTAAAATTTTAAAGCTTCTTCAGAATTT
>NC_043008.1:37210889-37215889 GCF_006345805.1 Octopus sinensis
GTTTCAGTCTACCAAATCCACTCACAAGGCTTTGGTCGGCCTGAGGCTATAGTAGAAGACACTTGCCCAAGGTGCCATGCAGTGGGACTGAACCCAGAACCATGTGGTTGGTAAGCAAGCTACTTACCACACAGCCACTCCTACGCCTGTGAAATATATATATATATCAGCGTCGTCATCATCATTTAGCGTCCACTGTCCATGCTGGCAATGGTTTGACTGTTTGACCAGGGCTGGTAAACTGGAAGGCTGCACCAGACTCTAGTCTGATCGACTATGGTTTTCTATAGCTAGATGCCCTTCCTAACGCCAACCACTCTGACAGAGTAATGGGTGCTTTTACAGGGGACTGGCACTGGTACCATTTGTGTGATACCAGTATCTGCCACAACTGGGATTTAGTTTGGCTTGATAGGTCTTCTTCTCAAGCATGACATAATGTCAAATGTCTCTGTCGTTGTCTTCGTGAGGCCCAACACTCAAAAGGAACACAGCCACTTTGTCACCATGGAACCCAATGCTCAAAAGGTGCTTTTTACGTGCCAGTCACATGACGCCAGCATCAGCCATGACTACAATTTCACTTGGCTCAACAGGTCTTCTCAAGCACAGCATATCGCTAAAGGTCTATATATATTTTTTTTTCTCTCCTTTTTTCTCTCCTTTTTTCTCTCCTTGTTTCTCTCCTTGTCTTTTCTGTGTCCCTTTCTGTACAAGAGCGTAGGCTCGAAACGTAAAAGCCTTTTTCTATTCCTGAGCGTTATACTAATACATCTGTTTGTTTTGTACACCATCTGTCTTTGTCTTTTGTTTTTTTGTAAACTCTCCCTATATATATATATACATATATCTATATCTATATATATATATATATGTTGAAATGGGTAGCACAACGTACATTGAGAAACAGTTTACCCCATGGGCTCCTGGGGAGCGTTCTTGTTCGAGTTGCTTGCTGCGCCTTTGTTTTGTTTGGACATCGTAATTCCTGAGTTTCCTGAAGAGAAAGCTGCAATATGGTATCCTTATTCAATCAGAATTTGGAAATTTGTGGCCTTTGAAACATGTGGAGAATGTAATAAAAGGAATTCTGTAGAATCTTCGTTCAGCTCCATTTCTTCCATTCACTAATTATATATATATATATATGTGCATACACAAACAAAAACATACACACACATGCACAAAACCACACACACACACATGCATGCAAACACACACACCCATGTATAAACCCAGTTCAGCAAAGATGTCACTTCTGATATATCAGTTGTTATAAACTCCCAAAGGCACTTTAATACACAAAGAATATAAAATAACTTCCATGCACTCCTTCAAAAATTCCTGCTCATTTTAGTTAAGGAAACCTTTCTATTGTTCAGTTTTTTTTTTCTTCCTGAAAATATTGCTTTGTCTGATGGGTTTGTTATTCTTTTTTGTTCTCCGTTTATTTAAATCATTTCATGTTATTTGAACATGAAAATTATTTTTGTTGCCATGTTTAAAATTTTTGTTAGTTCTCTATTTTTTTTACAATTTTTGTTCATCAGTTTTGAAATTTGAAAATGTTTTACTTTTTTACAGATATATGACGATGGAATGAATGGATTTATGTGACAACCTAAAATATTAATGGTGACAAACTTGCTGAAGCTTGACAACCTACAAATGCTAATTAAAAGAAATTCTACAAGAAATATTAAATGAAACATTGATGGCATTATTCTTGCTAATCTTGTATGGTCCGAGAGTTGATGGTAATGCTAATGGTATAAACAATTCAAGGCAACGAGCTGGCAGAATTGTTAGCACACCGGGTAAAATACTTAGCAGTATTTCGTCTGCTGCTACGTTCTGGGTTCAAATTCCGCCGAGGTCGACTTTGCCTTTCATCCTTTTGGGGTTGATTAAATAAGTACCAATTACGCACTGGGGTCGATATAATCGACTAATCAGTTTCTCTGTCCTTGTTTGTCCCCAGTGCATTTAGCCCCTTGTGGGTAGTAAAGAAATAGGTAATGGTACAAGCAATGGGAAAAACATGGAGGAAGAGATGAGGGACAAAATTCTAAATAAATTTAAGAAGAGTGCTGGAATATTTATTTGTGTAAACTAGTAGTGTAACTCATCAACAAGATCAGCTGTTGCATACTATGACATTTAATCTGCACTGTTTTGTTGAAGTGTAGGCCAGCTTCTAGCTATTTATTTAAAAAGCTGAAGTTAAATTGATAATAATAATAGGCAAATGATGTTGATTGCTTTTGATGGTTGAATACTTGAGATTTACATTTGATGGTGGTTCTACATCAAATGTCATGATTTAGATGTTTTACAAGATTTTTCCCCTGGTTAGGACATCAAATAGTTTCAAACAGATTAGTAAGCATCTTGTTGCCTCTTGGGAACATATAGATTTCTCCATTTAGCCATTAAATGTAATAAAATAATTTAAAGCAAATTTTAACTTGAAGGAATCAAATGAGAAATGTGAAGCACGATCCATTCCAGTTCACGTTGAGTAAGAAATAGAAGATAAGCAGCTTTGATTTAAAGGACATTGGAATTATAATTGTGATATATAAGTAGGTAAATAATTCAGAGTTAGATTCCTGAGCCCGTAAGAATGTGGCCATAGTTCATTAATAATTGTATTTATATCTACTTTCTTCTGATACCAAATACCGAATATTGTATTTGTTGCCTTAAATGAGACCCAGTAGTTCTTAAAGTTACACATATAATTTGGTTCCATGCAATTTAAAGAGAAAGAAATCAGACAATTACATTCTATAGATATCACTAAGATATCACTGAAGCCTGTTTAATCAACAAACTACAAATCTGGAATTGCAGAACACAGATTCCATATTTCAAGACTGTATGGAGAAAATCATTGTTGATAACATTAGTGTGAAAATCTTTAAAGACAACTTTCTTGATAACGCAGCAGATTTTTCCAAGCTTAAGACAAGAGAGAGGATAGAATTGGGAAATTTATTAAGTCACAGTTGCATTGAATTTTGATAAATTCATTTACAGAACTCATTTGAGATTTTATGAGTGAGCCTGTCTCCTAACGGTATGTAACCATGTCAAAAGACATATAAAATGAGTATTAATTCTGATAGCCCAGACTTTAAGGCAATTAACTATTTTATTGAATTAAATAATTATTATCAATTTTATTCACAGCTGTGCAACATTTGGAAGCAAATAGATGTTAGTTTTACTAGGAAGCAAAGTAAGCTTGCTTTCAGTATCTTTCTCTTCAGAGACAGATTTTATATTATCTGTTGTTGCTACACAGATAATGTAACACAGTTAAATTACTCCATTGATTCCATTTTTTTTTATATATTTACTAAGTTTTAAAAAAGTCAGTGACATATTAGACAGAAAGTTTTGCAGCTATAAGATGCATGCAGCATTGATGTTTTTTCTTTTACTCTTTGAAAAACAGTGACTACGAACATTGATCACAAACTTATATATGTAATCTATGTAGATATATCTAATGCCTCCTAGTGGAGGTGCAATGGCCCAGTGGTTAGGGCAGACTCGTGGTCGTAAGAACGAGGTTTCGAACACCAGACCGGGCATTGTGAGTGTTTATTGAGCAAAAACACCTAAGCTTCACGAGGCTCCGACGAGGAAGGGGAGTTAAAAACGTTAGCACGCCAGGTGAAATGCTTAGCGGTATTTCATCTGCCATTACGTTCTGAGTTTAAATTCCGCCAAGGTCGACTTTGCCTTTCATCCTTTCGAGGTCGATAAATAAAGTACCAGTTGCACACTGGGGTCGAGTTAATCGACTTAATCTGTTTGTCTGGCCTTGTTTGTCCCCTCTATGTTTAGCCCCTTGTGGGCAATAAAGAAATATATATGTAATGCAAATAAAATGAGTATTTCAGATATTTGGAGATGTTTTAAGAGAGGAAGTTATAACTGAGCTAAATTATTGTAATTTTATTATATTTTACTATGCATCTTATAAGCTGACCTGCCAAGGTTGTTTTTTGTTTTATTCTAGATTGAAGGAAATGGCGGTAACAGTATTTTGAACACACTGCTTGTCATAACTCCAAGTACTTGACAGAAATGAGCATCAAAACTCTCTCTCAGCCTCCCTATAGTTGAGATCTGGTTCCCTGCAATATTTCGTTGTACCCTAAGCTGAAGGATAACCTCAGGTGCAGTTGTTTTGAAAAATTGTGAAGATGGGCACAGAAGTCGCTGTGTGGTAAGTAGCTTACTTATGAACCACATGGTTCTGGGTTCAGTCCACTGCATAGTACCTTGGGCAAGTGTCTTCTATTATAGCCTTGGGCCGACCAAAGCCTTGTGAGTGAATTTGGTAGACAGAAACTGAAAGAAGCCCGTCGTATATTTGTGTGTGTATATATATATATATATATATATATATATGTGTGTGTGTGTGTGTGTGCATGTTTGTGTGTCTGTGTTTGTCCACCCTACCCAACATCGCTTGACAACAGATGCTGGTGTGTTTATATCCCCATAACTCAGTGGTTCGGCAAAAGAGACTGATAGAATAAGTACTAGGCTTACAAAAAATAAGTCCTAGGTGCTCTAGCATGGCTACGGTCAAATGACTGAAACAAGTAAAAGAGTAAAACAGTAAAAGAGTATGGAGGCTGTGACAAGGGCTCTGGACACCTTCACTTTGGAGGATTTAAATAGGGTCTTTATGAAGTGGGTAGGGCACTAAAAAAATGCATTAAAGTCAGAGGATAATCCTACTTTGAAGACAAGTAGAGTCTTGCAATTCTTTGAAATGAATGAATTTCTCTCCTGCAAAAAAGTCTCAATTCTTTTGGAATGTCACTCCTAAAAATCTACCAACATATTCTCTATTTTATTCATCATTTTACACTCATTGGATTGTTAACATGCTTTGGCACTGTCATGAATGGTTTTACTTGACTAAATGAACCCTGAATACTTATAGTTTTAAAACCTAGCATTTGTTATAGCAG
>NC_043008.1:37218389-37323389 GCF_006345805.1 Octopus sinensis
TTTACTGTTTCCTCTATACTCTGGCATTTGTTCATATTTGATATTGGTTCCAAATTTTGGTACGAGGCCTGCAATTTCGAGGGAGAGTGTAAGTTGATTACATTAACTCCCAAAAGGATGGATGGCAAAGTCGACCTCAACAGCATTTGAACTCAACAATCAACCCACCTACCATCGATGGTTGAATGGCTCATTGAACTCAAAGTGAAATGTGTGGAAAACCACCAAAAACTGAAAATAGAAGCTGTTTAGCCCCTCTCACTAAATATTCTTGTCTCATCAATTTTGTCCACGACAACAGCACAAAAGTTTTACAAATCGAGAAAGATTTATCTATTTTCTGTTTGATATTTAATGTCCAAAAAGAATACATTGTTACAGTTTCTTTCATTGCTATCATTAACTAATTAAACCTCGTTGATTTACTAAGATTATCTCCCGTTTTATTCAATTTACAGAAAGAGTACACACACACACACACACACACACATGTGCGCATATTTATTTTTTAAATGTCTTTTGAACTTTTGAAATATTAGTCCAAATAACTGAAATGTGTGTTATAGAACTTTTGAAAAATACTTTTTTTTTTAGAAAAAAAAGCACGACTTTGAAGACAAACAATAAATTATAATTGATGGCAAACTAACACTAAAATTACCTAATTTGTGAAGTTCCAGTGAGAAATGTATTAGACGTTTTCAGATTAATTGATATGAAGGAAAACAATGATTAACTGGAAGTGCTAAGTTAAATAAATTATTTTGTTGGTCATGCTTATTATTTAGTTTAGAAAAAAATTTGGTATTATAAAAGTAACAATGATTTAAATAATCTAAACATGGCCATGCTAAAACACGAACACTCTCAAATAAAAATAAGTTCTTGGTAGATCTTGACACATAGCTGTTAGACTCCTCACACACATGATTTGCTTTCAGTCGTCCAGACTTGTGTAGGACCAGCCGTACGTTTTGGAAATGTTGACAGCAGAAAGTGGGTGAAAATGTTTGTAATATGTGCAAGGAATTACATTCCTCAGGCTTTTCTAATGGAGCTTCCCAACTCCTGGGTTAGTTACTTTTCCTCTGGTTTATAGTCCAACTCAAAGGTAAACTAAATGTGCACCTGGGTACCAAACTAGAAATTTTCCTGCATAGATACATATAAAAGATAGGACTCAAGTGAATCAGGTCCTTAGCACTGGTGTTTGTTCAATGAAATCGCTATTGTTAACAAAATAGAATTAGAAGAAACATATACAGGATGCAATGTGTAAATTGTCACTGTTTTGTATTTTTAATTTAGTGCATGGACATTGTTTGTTTTTGATTTTGTTGACTACACAGTATAGTAGGGTCAGTTGGAAATCCACTCCATTCATATAAAAACCTGAAAAATCCTGACAACAACTGGAAACTTCCACAGAAAAATTGATGTTGATAGGCTCTACCTAAGAAGAAATGAAGGTGGTAGAGGCCTGAGATCAGTGCAGATGGCCTTTGAATGGATATATAAATGAAGTCCTGAAAAGTGAAGTGAGCAACATTGTACAAGTTGGCAGTGTGCTTCTTAAGAAGCACTGTCTTCCTAATGATCTCCTATACAGCCCCCAAAAACATGGGCACTCTTACCTCAGAGAAGACCTGGATGAAAAGCACTCAGCATACAAAAGAAAATTGCCCTCAGCATGGGTATGTTGCCCGGAATCTTGAAGAGGACAGTAGAATTGACATGAAACACACCCTCTCCTGGACACAAGACCAGTACATCACATCATATTTTGAGGGCTACGTGTTTGCAATCCAGGAACTGGAGATTGCCACCAAGTACCTGGTGAACAAGAGAGACAGTGACGCCCTTGTAGTCCCAAAGTGCCACCACATGTGTAGGCTATGTCGTGTTTCTGAGGAAGACATCATGCATGTGATTAGCAGTTGTCCTAAAATGTCATCATGGTTCTACCTCCCTATGCAGCATGATGTTGTTGCTGAAACAATTTACAATACCATCTACAAAAGGACTTTCTTGAAATAAACTTAGAAAATCCTTCTGTAATGGAATACATTCATAAGCACCAATTCAAAGAATACTGGTGGAATATTCAGATCAAAACTTCTGTCAAACGTAAGTACAACAAGGTGGATATTGTTGTTTAGGACAGAGGGGCAAAGGTATGTACCATCATAGAAGTCAGCTGCCCTGAAGATATAAATATCTCTGTGAAAATCAAAGCAAAAGATGATGTCTATGGATAACTGCTTCAAAATCTCCAGCTTCTATATCTAGACTATGAATTCATATTCATACCAATAACAGTTGGAGCACTAGGTTTTGTTAGTAAATACTTAAAGGAGAATCTGGATAAACTGGGATTTTCAGAAAGATAAATCGACCAGTTAATTCGTACATTACAAGTGCAATCTGTGACTGGAACAGCAAAAATTATGCAAGACTTTTCTTCAAGTTCCAAACGTGAATTTGTCTGTATTAACTACATCCCAAAGATGAAGCCTTGTATGTAGGTTAGAAACTAGCTCTTTTTCTATTGGCAAGAACTCTTGAAATAAAAGTGAATAATAATCCCCCCATGTATGCATGTGTGTGTATATATATAATATATATATATATATATCTATATCTATCTATCTATCTATCTATCTATCTATATCTATCTATCTATCTATCTATCTATCTATATATATATATATAATATATATATATATATATATATAATATATATATATATATATATATATATATGGTATTCAACTGCTGTACAAGTGAATTGGATGTTTCACACACCCTTTGAAGGAATTATTTTCCTTAGTTTGTTTATATATATATATATATATATATATATATATGGTAAATGTAAGATGAAAGATGGAATATACCAAAATTTTTATTTATTAATTGTGCCCATATACAGGCAAATACAAAACAGTGAGAATGAATGATCAACACTATTTTGCTGGATAAATATTCTTTACTTGTGAATTAACAAGGTTATCAACATTCTCATTTGACAGACTTGACAATTGTTAAGAGATTCCCCTTTAAATGAAACCATCGGTTACTTTGTTAACCCACAAATAAAGTGCTTGAGTGTGTATGCATATATGTGTACATATATAATATATATATATATATATATATATATATATATATGTTTATATATATATTATATATATATATATATATATATATATATGTTTATACATGTACCATTACAATAATTCTGTGTCCATATTTTCATGCTTTCATGCATTGAATAGGTCTTTTCTAGCATAGAATCTCTTCACTTGTTATGGTACTCTATCACCTTTTTCTAAAGTTCAGCCATCACCAAATCTTTCTCATTCATTGTCTTCCCCAAATTCTTTATAAATAAATCATTTGTTACTCCTTTACCCAACCCTCATCCTTCACTCACATCATATGCCCAATACCATTTCTGTCTACATTCTTGCTTCTACATCTGGTTCTTTTCAAACACCGTTTTTATTTTTGCATTTAGTTCATCAGTGCTTCATTATTCATACGCACCAACAGAACACATAGAAAAATCTTTTTTAGCTATTGAACTGTACTTAAGTACTTTGTAATTGCACTTCAGTTTTCATGAGAGCCAAAAATATCACTTGGATTATATCAGAAATTATTTTAGCTGGCAGTGCCAGAGTCATAATGTAATTAAATTATGAGATTATGAAATTAGTCATTGAATATATAAGAATGTGTATTATATAGGAACTAGCTATTGTGTATATAAAAGCAATTTACTTAACTATATATATATAGTGGTTAGGGCAGTGGACTTGCGGTCATAGGATCATGGTTTCGATTCCCAGACCGGGCGTTATGAGTGTTTATTGAGCGAAAACATCTAAAACTCCATGAGGATCCGATAGGGAGTGGTGGCAATCCCTTCTATACTCTTTTGCCACAACTTTCTCTCACTCTTTCTTCTGTTGGCCTGCTCGCTCAGCCAGCGGGGTAGCCTCATTTGAAGGCTAAAACAATGCGAAGCACATTGTGACCATCTGATAGCCTGGTTGGTCACAGTGATCACGGTGATATATATTTACATATATATGTGTGAGTGTTTATGTTTGTTGGTATTATATTTATGTAAGTATATATGTGAAGATATATATATATATATAATATATATATATATACACATATATGTAATCGGTAAAACTAAACACGTTTTGGCACAGAAAGCTGGGGTTAGTTTTCAGATGGCATTTACACTGAACGATTGTACTGATGAGGCCATGGACATTTGAATTATGTAAGTGATTCTTTTGTTAAAGGCCGAAACCGAGGTATGCAATTAATTCTGTTTTTTATATAAATTTTCATCTGTCCTGCCCGCCAAATTTGGTTCTGGTGTTCGCTGAATTTTTCCTCTAGAGAACTTTTCTTTGTAGTTTGATTGTTGATCTATTTCTAGCATACGGCCGACTACCTAGCAGTCTTGCCCTGTCAATATACACATATATACACACACACACACACACACATATATATATATATTATATATATATATATATAATATATATATATATATGTACATACATATATAATATATATATATATATTATATATATATATATATATATATTATATATATACATATATATATATATACACACACATGTTTGTATATGCAAATATTAAACTATATAAAAAAAAGGCAAAGAGTGATTGAAGGATCACTCAATACTCAATTCATTTATGTAGAATATTGCACTTTATTTCAATAAGATAAAGGTTAATAAGGACTTCGAAATTTTGGTCAAGTTGTCATTATTTGACAATCTGATAAAAGTAACAGAGCTGAAACATTCAATTTTTGTTGTTAACCTTGTCAAAATAGAATACATAAATGCACACACACACACGTGCACATATAGAAACATACATTCATACAAATATGTGTATTTATATATATATGTACCCTAACCCCAACCCTTCACTTATGAATGGCTGTGGTAGTGCACCTAAAATTTACCCTCCAAGGCATAAGTCCAGGCAAAGTTGCTTACCCATGCATAGGTGGTACTTGACCTGCTATGAACAGCAGGCAATTTTCCCTTATCTTATCAAAATGACCGATTAGGTAATATAATTTGACATAGAATGCATTTGGGAAAACAGGGAAGATTAATACTGACTGTAAACCCTTTGAGCATGAAAACGGCATTGCTTGATCCGAGCAAAAACGAAACCAAATAACAATAAAAAAAAACAGTGGTCAGTTGGAATTTTGCTCCTTTACTTCCCATCTTATATTCTACATCTTAGGTTATTTTTATAATGGTTTCTGATTTAGGCACGAGGCACGAGGGGAAGAGGCTAGTTGATACCATCGACCTCCAGTACAGGGCTGTGGAGGCACATGGCCTAGTGGTTAGAGCAGCAGACTCATGGTCGAGAGATTGCAGGTTCGAATTTCAGACTGGGGGATGTGTGTGCTTATGAGCGAAACATCTAAGATCCACGTGGCTCCGGCAGAAGGTAATGGTGAAACTTCTGCTGACTCTTTCGCCACAACTTTCTCTTACTCTTTCCTCCTGCATCTTGCAGCTCACCTGTGACGGACCGGCGTCCCATCCAGGTGGGTAACCTATATGCCGAGGAAACCAGGAAACCGGCCCTTATGAGCCTGGCATGGCTTGAGAAGGAACAAACAGACAGAACAGAAACAGTACAGGGCTGGTACTTTATTTCATTGACTGCAGGATAATGAAACACAGAATTAATCTTGGTGAGATTTGAAATCAGAATGTAAAGTACCAAAAGAAATATCAAGTCATTTTTTTTAATACTCTATCGATTCCACCAATTCTAACAATAAAAACATTAACATATAACTTTTTTAACACTCAAAACTAAGAAATTACTGAAAGTTCTTCTTGACCATATGATTCCAGGATCAGTCCCACTGCATAGTACCTTGGGCAAGTGTCTTCTGCTATAATTTTGGGCTGGCCAAAACCTTGTGAGTGGATTTGGTAGATGGAAACAGAAAGAAGCCTGTTATTTGTGTGTGTATTTGTGTGTGTGTTTGTGTGTGTATACGTGTGTGTGCATGCGTGAGTGTGTGTGTGTGTGTTTGAGTGTGCATGTGTGAGTATGCATGTGTGTGTTTGTGTGTGTGTGTGCACGTGTGTGTGTATTTTTGTGTGTGTTTGTGTGTGTGTGTGTTTGTGTGTGCGTGTGTGTTTGTGTGTGCATGTGTGTGTGTGCATGCATGCGTGTGTCTGTGTGAGTGCATGTGTGTATGCATGTGTGTGTTTGTGTGTGTGTGCGAGCACATGTGTATGTATTTGTGTGTGTGTGTGTGTGTGTGTGTGTGTGCATGTGTGTGTGTGTGCATGTGTGTGTCTGTGTTTGCTCCCCAGCACTGCTTGTTGGTACGTTTACATCCCCGTAACATAAAGGATTGGCAAAAGGAAGAAACGAAATAAGTACGAAGCTTTAAAAAAAATTAAAGATGGGGTCAATTCATTTGACAAAAAATTATTCAAGGCAGGGGCCTAGCATGGCCGCAACCTAATGACTGAAACAAGTAAAAGATTAAAAGATTATAAAAAGATTATCCAAAACCAAGTTGTCTAAGCAAATTCTTAAGCTCATCGTAAACCAAATACTTTTGATTTAATGAACGTGAATTCATAAAACTATCACAGAAACTTAAATAATTAAGTAAACTTATATAAGCTGAGATAAATTTATATGACTTGCCAATTAAACAATATCAGTCACCGACTAAATTCTTTCTTCCCTGAAAATCTTTATCTTTTCCAATTTTTAATATTTCAAGAATTAATAAGACTGAAATAAGTTTAAAGTTTTCCGTCATACTTGTTAAAGATCAGATTTGCATTCCTCTCCATTCCATATTTAATTAATTTTAATTAATTAATATTTTGGATTTGTCTCCCTTGTATTTTTTTTTTTCCTACCAGAATTAGCAATTTAGATAATAATTTCTTCTCATCTCTAAGGTGTAATCTTAATTATAATTTGTTGGTTTACCACATCAAGTATGTTAGCACCAACTTTCCCTGTCATACTTATTATTTATCATACAGATGCCGCTGGAGAATTGTTTAATGGCTAAGTCTTCCATTATCATATATCCAATGAAATATACTTCCAATATATTACAAACAGCTTTGAAAATAATCAAGAATTCGGATGACTTTAGTAAAATAAATAATCTTTTCATTATTAAGCTGGTATCTAGAACATAATTTAAAATGTTCTTACATAAAATTTATGCTCAAAAGTTTTAATACGAACACTTTAAAACTTAATGGATTTTGTAATTTCTTTAATGTTTAGTTTATGTGTTTTCATGGAAGATTGCCTACAAAAAAACTATGTTTATATGACAGTAGCATTTGTTTACAATTAGAATGCCATGGCAAAGACACAGAAACGTTCATACTCTCAAACATTAACCTGCCTCAAATGTGTTTATCATAGAGAAGGGACAAGAACAGGAGTTTGTTGTTGTTTGTTTCTTCTCAAGTCATGCCTGTCTCATAAGGGCCGGTTTCCCGGTTTCTTGGCGTATAGGTTCCCCACCTGGACCGGACGCCGGTTCGTCACAGGGGAGCTGCAAGACGCAGGAGGAAAGAGTGAGAGAAAGTTGTGGCAAAAGAGTCAGCAGAAGTTTCGCCATTACCTTCTGCCGGAGTCGCGTGGAGCTTAGGTGTTTTGCTCATAAACACACACATTGCCCGGTCTGAGATTCGAACCAGCAATCCCTCGACTGCGAGTCCACTGCTCTAACAATTAGGCCATGTGCCTCCACACAAGACCAGGAGTCCTTCTGTAGGGGACATACAATGACTTTCCCAGGTTAGTAGTCATGTATTTCCTCTATAACGAAGACACCTGTTCTTGTTCATGTATCACACATTAACTTCTCCTCATGTGGCATGAAACCACCTCCCTCAATGCAATACTGTTGCTCACTTGAAGGGTTTCATCTTACAAAGTAGTTGGTGACCTCAATAGTGCCAGTACACTCTGTCATGTTGTTAGTATTAAGTAGAGCATCCAGTCATGGAAATCATGGTAAAACCAAGACGGGAAATTCATGCAGTTCTCCAGCTTGTTGGCTCCTGTTGAACTGTCCAGTCCATACCAACATGGAAAGCAATATATATATATATATATATATATTATATATATATATATATTATAATTATGAGTATAATTATAATTAGGGTTCAGCCAAAAATTTGCTTTACCACATACCGAAATTTAGAAATAGCAGCCAAAGAAAATTTTTTGCTGAACCCTAATTATAATTATACTCATAATCATAAAAAAATATTGTCTAAGTTTACCAATAATGGTCTTTTTAATATGCCAAATACTACTTGGTAGAATTATTAATTATTAATTAATTAATTAATTTTACCCTTATTATTATTGATTATATATATATATATATATATATATATATATATATATATATATATATATATATATATATGTATATATATATATATACATACATAGAAATAATAGTAACACATAAATAGCATCTACATTTGTGATAGCTTTTTCAGTGGAACTTTATTCAATGAGGTCATAAGAAATTACATCCTGTTATACTATTCCACCATCTTCAGGAACAATTTAAATGGTCACCTGGGACATAGCCTATTTAATTTGGCTTGTGTTGCTTTCAAGGTGAATATTCCAATTCATAGAATAGTAAGTAGGTGTGGTCTAAAACAGACAATTCACAAGCAGAAAATCGTGGAAAGATACATTAGGAATAAAACAAATTTAATTTATGGCCCAATGTAGAGGCATCAAAGTAATCTATAAGTTGCTATAGAAACAGTGGTGTCTAGGGATACAGTAAATGGTCATCAAATACATTAGAATGTTCATCTTGAAAGCAACATTAGCCAAATTAAGTAGGCTAAGTCCCAGCTGACCATAATATGATGCAATCTTTTATGACTTCGTGGAATAAAGTTCTACCAAATAGCTGTCACAAATTTAGATGTCATTCACATGTGTTACTGCTTTATATCTATACCACATCAAGAATCCATTGGTGACTCAGGTCATTGATAATTGGATTTTGTATTTATATTTTAGGTTGTCAAGTAGGAAATTTGTAGTAAGATATGTGGTAAATTTTGACAGCTGCTCATTTTGTGCAATTATTATATTTTCACAATCTTTATTTTTTGTTAGAAAGCTGACACATCTATTTCTTTATTCAAACTCATTTTGTGCTTTATAAAGTATTTATAAATCGTTTTATGCTGTCTTTGTTTAGAGATGGTAAGTTGGAAATTCGTACGGTTTTTAAATACGAGTTCTTTCATGGAAATACAACATCACAGACAGCTTGGAGTATTTCATTCTAATGTTATTACACAGCAGAGAGTATCAAACTGGTTTGCAAAATTTTGTTCTGGTAACATTCACCTCACAAATAAGCAATGCAGTCAACCAGAAACAAAAGTGGTTAATGATAAACTGAAAGCCACCGTTGAATCAGACCCATCTCAAAGTGTCTGTGAATTATCGTTGTTGTTTGATGTTAGTAAGCAAACAATATTGACTCACCTAGTTCAAATTGGTAAAGTGAAAAAGTTGGATAAGTGGGTTCCACATGAACTCAATGAAAATCAGAAACAATAATGTTTGGAAGCCTGCATTATGCTATTTTCTCTTCACAAAAATGAATCACTTTTGAATTGAATTGTAACATGTGATAAGAAATGGATCCAAAACAACAACCGTAACCATTCAGCACAATGGTTGGACAAAGATGAGCCACCAAAACAGTCCAAAAAGCAAAATTCATCAAAAGAAGCTGATGGTATGTGTTTGGTGGCCGGGCACAGGTGTGATCCATTATGATTTCATTAAACCTGGCTCATCAATCACGGCTGAAGTATACTGCAGCCAACTGAACCAAATGATGCAGAAACTTATGAAAAAAGAACCGAGATTTGTCAACAGATCCACTCCTATTTTATTGCAAGACAATGCCAGACCACACATCGCAAAAATGACATTGGCAAAACTACAGGAGTTGGAGTTGGAAGTTCTCCATCATCCGCCATACTTACCTGATCTTGCCCCCACTGACTACCAGTTCTTCCAGAATTTGGATAACTTTTTGATAGGAAAAAAATTGCCAGGCTTTTACAGTTCTGGGCTGGACAAGTTACTGCTGAAATGGCAAAAGTGTATTGACCATATGGGTGCATACTTTGATGAATAAAACTATTTCTTGTATTTATACAATATAAGCAAACTTCTTTTTCTTTTCTACAAATTTCATACTTGATAACCTAATAAGTACAGCATCCTGTCAGCATTTGATGTCAATATCATTTCACTGTCAGCTCTATGTGATTATACCTAGCCAATTTCTGGCAGCTTACATGTGCCATGATTCTTAATGAATCTTTATAACTGAAGCATGTGTGTGTGTATGCACATATATATATATATATATATATATATATATACATGTATGTATGTGTGTGCTATACACACACACACAAACATGCACACATATAATGGAATTCTTTCCATTTTTATGTATTAAATCCACTGAAAAGACTTTAGTCTGCTACGACTATACAAGAAATCTGCTGGTCAGTTTTGCCCATTATGAAACTGAACCCAAAATCATGTTTCCTGAACTTCTTTGTCCCTCAACCATACCTCTACACCTGTATACTTATTCTGTGTATTTATTTAGTGACTGAACTGCTAACACTTCACCAAGTGCAAGGAGGATCGTCCTTTGATGGGGATCTTAAACATGTACTGAAGAGTCTTGAGTTATTTGTGTTACTGATGAAAAGTATTAGTTAACAACTGATACTGTTTTTTATATTTGCATCAGATATTTGATCTCACTTTAGATTTTTCTAATGTTGTAAATATTTTAAATGCTTTAATCTATTTAACTGTTATAGAACTAGGTAGATTTTAAATCTTTCCTACAAAATCTAAGAATTAAAGTAAAGGGAAAAAGATGCAAAAAGAATTTTTATGTATCTAAAGACTGAAAATGTTTCCCATATTTAATTTAATAATTGTGCTGAAAATAAAGTTAAGTATTAAAATATTTAAATATCAAAATGTTATGTTTGACAATGTACTCTAAGAACAAGTTGTTTACCTTTTAAGCTTACTTATAACTTAATTGTTGCATTTTAAGTGCTAAACAAACATAATCATAAATTTTCAGTATGGAAATATTTTCTTTTCAAGAGCCATTAGATAATATCGATGTACTTAAGAATATTTAATCTAGCTTCAAATAATCAGCTAAAAATGGTTTCCATTAAAAAAAAAACTACAAAACAAAAAAATCTGCATTTCATTGCTTGCACTGAAATGTTCATTTTTTCCTTTCCACCAATTACATAATATCAGAAGCAAGCTTATTCATTCCTCACCGTAACATTGAATTTTATATTGAAAGTGTTCATTGCGTAAGAAGCATGCTGTGTTTGTGCAAAGTTTCGATATCATATAGATAGGCGAATGGAAGAACATCAGTACAGGTGATAATTTTTAATGAAATAATTTTCAAATAGATTAAGTGTTTTCAAATTAAATTGATGTTGCAAACTGTTGCTGAATAGCATACAGATTTCTGTGTGTATAATAGACATTTAGCAATTCAAATTAATAGTAATTAGTAATTCAAATTAATAATTAATATAGTTCGAATAACTTATTAACCAAAAAATAAATTCAAACATTATTTGTTCATTATTCTATAGATATCATTTCCTGTTTACTTCTTACACTCTTTCTCTCTCTATGTCTAATATAATTTTATATTAAAATACCAATAGCGGAAAAGTTTAAATTACTATATAAAGTTGCTAATAGTTTTCTTATATATTTTTGGTTACATCTGTATACATTTATGTTGATTTTGAAAACATTAAGAAATGTCTTTTAATCATTTATGACAAAATATTATATCTTATTTGAACCTTTCTTTGTGCCATATTTCTGTTGAAAATACATTGGTTTTATTCAATTAATTTTGAAAATAATGAAGAATTTTGTAAAATATATTTGTCATTCTTAAACTGGTGTTTAGAATGTAAATTCCCGATGTTTTGATAGGATTTTGATTTAGATCACTATAAAACAAAAAATTTTATCACAAAACCAAATGTGGTTTTAAGTGGGTTAGTATTGAAAAGGTTATAGCAAGAATTTGAAAGAATCACAAAAAAATTAATAAATCTCAACAATGTTTCTCACTAACAATATCAGAAATACTGGCATAGGAATGAAATAAATTCTATCTTTGTATTTTACCAGTTCCTACCAGTCTGTAACAGAAATCTTTATGTGGCCACTTAATCTTCTAAAAATAGCAGCCAAATACTCCACTAGTTACATTTTAGGAAGGGATACATTAGGCAATGTGTGAAAGAAGGATGAGGTGGTCATAAGTGAAATGCTTTTGGTAATATGATTAATCATTGAGTGCTGATCTGAGCAAATAATAACAACGTCATGTTTATTCATGTAAAGTAGACACTTATATGTAGACACACCATGAAATATGGGAAGTGAAATCCCAGAAAAAATATGTGTAAAGATATCTTTAGTATAATGATAGTTCAATGATATAATGTAAAAATAGGTTTAGCACAGTGAAAGAATTTTTAGTCAGTTTTACTGTAATTGCTCTATAAAATATATTGGAAATGTTCACACATCCTAAACAAGATGAAAAACAAATTTGAAAGTGAATTTGAATTTTATCAGTCTATGTTGTAAAAGTGCATTTACTCTTAAAGTAAATATTGTGGAAATTATAAGAGCATGGTTATTTTTTTTTCTAGAAATCAATTTGATTTTGATAATGATGTTGTACTTAAATAAGTTTATACTCAATTTATAATTAAATTTGCACAGTGATACACATGGTCATGTTGTTACAGGAAAACGAAGTATTTATCGTTTAAGCATAAATTTTTTTAAACCTCCAACATTTTACATTATGCATTTTTTTTTAAAAATAAAAATAGTCTTCAGGATTTTTTTATGGTTAGAATATCAGACATTTTTTAATTATATTTATTTTTTTCGGAATCAGAATCTTAATAAACTGAAACACAACATTTTAAATTTTCAGAAAGTGAAAAAATATTTAGACATTTTGTTAAAAAACTAAGCACATTTCATTAGTCTCCCCATTTCCTGTTTTGGTTTTATATTTTAGGTTTTACTTTCAAATCATTTCAGTGAGTAAAGTGAGAAACAATTTAGAGCAATGCAATCTCTAACATGAATATACACTTGAATTATAATAAACATTGAGGGAAACTGTGGAAGAGGTAGACCCAGGAAAATCTGGGACGAGGTGGTGAGGAACAACCTTCGAACTTTAGGTCTCACCGAGGAAATGACTAGAGACCGAGACCTTTGGAATTATGCCGTGCGTGAGAAGACCCAGCAGGACAAGTGAGACCATAACCCGTGGCCTCTACCTGGGATGTAGCCAGTCCACTTATGCATACCTTTCCTTCTTGGGATACAAAACTCTACTTGTGAAGATCTGTTGAGGCAAGTGAAAATCAAAATCAAAATCAAAATCGAAATCGATCAACATCAATGGTAATTGTTGCTGTGATACCAGTGCCGGTGGCACATAAGAGAACCATCTGAATGTGGCTGTTGCCAGCACCGCCCCGACTGGCCATCGTGCCGGTGGCACGTAAAAAGCACTATCCAATCATGGCCGTGGCCAGCCTCGCCTGGCCTCCATGCCAGTGGCACGTAAAAAGCACCCACTACACTCACGGAGTGGTTGGCGTTAGGAAGGGCATCCAGCTGTAGAAACACTGCCAGATCAGACTGGGCCTGGTGCAGCCTTCTGGCTTCCCAGACCCCAGATGAACCATCCAACCTATGCTAGCATGGAAAGCAGACACTAAACGATGATGATGATTATAATAAACATTTAAGAAGACGTTGAAGGCTGCCCACGGGACTCGCTCCTGTAGACATAACAGGTTCAAGTCCTATGAGGAGCCTTTGACTTTTCCTACCCTGAAGGGTTTTCAAACCCAATATTCGCATGTTATTTATAGCTTTATGTGATGTCTTTGAGATATGCTATTCCCAAATAAAAGGAAAAACGGTTATAATGAGTTAAGCTGTAGGCAAAGGTATGGGTGTGTGGTTAAGCAGTTTGCTTCCCATCCACATGGCCCCAAGTTCAATCCTACTGTGTGCTACCTTGGTCAAGTGTCTTCTACTATAGGCCAGAGCTGATCAAAACCGTGTAAATGTATTTGGTAAACAAACTGAAAGAAGCCTATTTTGTATGAGTGTGTTGTGTGTGTGTGTGTGTGTGTGTGTGTGTGTGTGTGTGTGTGTGTGTGTGTGTGTGTGCATGGATGTGTGTTTGAGTGGATCTGACAGAAAGAAGCCCATCATATGTGTGTGTATGTGTGTGTGTGTGAATGTGTGTGTTTTTGTCTCCTTGTCTTGACATCACATGATAGTCATAAATGAGCATCATCCTCATCATATAAGCATTGTCATTTGGTGATGGTAGTGTTGGTGGTGGCGGTGGTGGTGTTGATGATGATTATGATGATGTAGATGGTAATGATGGTGGCAGTGATGATGATGATGATGATGAGGAGGAGGAGGAGGAGGAAGAGGATAATAAGCTGTTCTGGGTATGGTCTTATTCTTGTGATTGGTCAAAAGTGATTAACATTTAGTTCTCATGTCTAATGTGATCCTCTAATTTTCAGATTTAAAAATCAGGAAAAAAAACATGTGTATATCATTACATAAATAACTATGTTATCACACTGCATTTGTTTATGATGCTCTACTGATTTAGTCACTCCATCATCCTACCAGTAAGAAATGAATGCAAAATGAAGTGCAAAATTGAGAGTAAAATTTAATAAAGAAAAAAAAAACCCAAAAAAATCAAACAAACAAACTAAAAAAAAAGACATAATAATTCAGGATTACAACATCTGAGAATAAATTTCTTGATTACATTTTTAAAATGAAAATAAGCTCTGAAATTGCAATTTTCATGAATGCATGTTATTTTTATATTCAATATTTGCAAAGTTGTAGGAAAAGAAAACACTATCAAATAAATGAATGAATGACTAGATAAATAAATAAATAAAACAAATAATTAATCATGTTTTAAATGTAATCATTTCGTTACAATTGAGAATAAAAGTTGGGCCATTATTAAAAGATATTTATAGAGACTTTAACACCTTATAACCTGTGCAGTTTATTCTTGATGATAATGTTATGTACTTATTAGATGCTGAGATTCTTAATTATTTCATACTAAAGAAATCCCAGCAGATTGAAATAGCATCAGCTCATCACCACCAATGCTACCGTCACCGCCACTGCCACCACTACCACCACCACCACCACCATTACCATCACCATCATCATCATCATCATCACCATCACCATTAACACCACCACCACCACCACCACCACCTCCACCAACACCAACACAACCACAACCAGCATCACCATCATCATCACCACCATCACCACCACCACCACCTCCACCACCACTACCTCCCCCAACACCACCACCACCACCAGCATCACCGCCATCATCAGCATCATCCTCACTACCACCACCACCACCACCACCACCACCACCAGCATCATCACCATCATCATCATCATCATCCTCACCACCACCACCACCACCACCACCACCAGCATCATCAGCATCATCAGCAACATCACCACCACCACAACCTCCACCACCACCACCTCCCCCAACACCACCACTACCAGCATCACCGCTACCATCATCATCATTCTCACCACCACCACCACCACCACCACCACCACCACCACCACCATCATCACTACCACCACCGCCACCACCACCACCACTACCACCACCACCATCATCATCATCATCATCATGGTGGTGATGCTGGGCTTTGTATTTTTTCATAGCTCCCATGGTTACCAAGATAATCTACTATAATAATACTCTTGTGTTTATGAATGAGAAAGGAAGGAGTGATAGATGAATAAGGAAGAAAGGGGTGATGTCATACTTGGTAGTGGGATGATGGAAATAGAATGCTGAAAAAATAAATCAAACAGTGTTTCAACTCTGTGTGAATATGTGTGTGTATGTAAAAGAGGGTGGGGTATGTGAATGTGTGTGTGTGTGTGTTTGTGTGCATGCGTGTGTGCATTGGAAGTGGGATGGGTCATCTTTATTCGCTTAGTATTTGGGTTTATGTTTTGATTTGGTTGAATCTTGGTTGTTTTTTTTGTTGGTAAGTTATTTTTAGCTTTTTGACAGAAAAACATCATTCTAAAATTGTTTTTAACGTAAACATTCCTAAACAAGTCGAGTGCTTACACAGAGCAGGTTTTACAGCCACATCATCCAAACTGACCAGGTGAAACCGGGCTTAGCTGCTAATATATCTATATCTATATCTATCTATCTATCTATCTATCTATCTATCTATTTATCTATCATCTACCTATCTGTCTGTCTGTCTGTCTGTCTATCTATCTATCTATCTATACCAAATATATACGTTTTATTTATTATTTTGCACATTACTTAATCATTGGTATATTTTTTATCTTATATTTGATATTTCTATTATATGTAATTTTCTAGATGGTGTAATTTAGTTTTTCATTTTGAATTGATAAAAGGTGGTTTTTCTAATTTATATATATATATATGTGTGTGTGTGTGTGTGTATACGATTCTGACAGGGTGTAAAGTTAGGTTACTTGTAAAGAAGCACTCCGTCCGAATATTGGGCTATCAACGACAGTACCCCTTAGATATAAGCCTGATGAAGTGTCTCTCTCTATTGTCTAAAACTGCAAACATTACATAAATTTTGACTTTAAATTTTTGTGTAAACTGGCTTTGCAAATAGAGTTGGTACTGAAACAATTATAAAGAATGTTGAAGACGTGTTAAAGCTTTTCTTTGTCTTCTTATCATTTGGATATATACACACACACATATATATATAACAAACTTCTTTCAGTTTCTGTTGACCAAATTCACTGCCAAAGCAAAAGTAAAGGATGCTTATTCAAAATGCCATGCGGTAGGATTGAAACTAAAGCCATTTTACTGAGAATTGATTTTCTTATCCACACTTCATTGCTGAAATGAAGTGAAAGGAAATGAAAATGCTATCTAATTAAATAAACTCATAAGGTAATATATTTTATTCTTTCCACTTCACTAAGAAAAACATAAAATGAATTCCTGATAAGATGGGTTTTTTTTTTCTCTTGTTATAGAAATGTGATGAATAACCAATTGACATAAATCTTATAACATCTTATTATAATTAAAAATGAATGAAGAAGCCACGACAGTGCAAATAAAGGAACAAAAAGAAACAAAACCCCTGAAAACATGGGTTTATACTTATATTCTATTTTAATATTTCTGTCAACAAGGTTCTAAGCTTATATTTTATATTGTTTAAGACAATAGGTAGTCTGTCTAACAAACAAACTGTTTTTTTTAACAGGTCAAGCTAAATATGGCACAAGAAAGAACAGTAGAGATATTAAGTATACAAGAAGACTACAAAGAAGATGGCACATTAATTTAAATAGCAGTAATCTAAATTGAAAGATTTTATATGAATATGATAGAGTGGCTGTGTGGTAAGTAGCTTGCTTACCAACCACATGGTTCCGGGTTCAGTCCCACTGTGTGGCACCTTGGGCAAGTGTCTTCTACTTTAGCCTCGGGCCGACCAAAGCCTTGTGAGTGGATTTGGTAGACGAAAACTGAAAGAATCCCATCATATATATGTATATATATATATGTATGTGCGTGTATATGTGTCTGTGTTTGTCCCCCTAGCATTGCTTGACGACCGATGCTGGTGTATTTATGTCCCCGTCACTTAGCGGTTTGGCAAAAAGAGACCGATAGAATAAGTACTGGGCTTACAAAACGAAGAATAAGTCTCGGGGTTGAGTTGCTCAATTAAAGGCGGTGCTCCAGCATGGCCGCAGTCAAATGACTGAAACAAGTAAAAGAGTAAAAGAATATACTGAATGAATAGTGATAAAATAGCAATGTGTTACTCTGAAAATTGGCAAGAGATATGTAAGGAGAGAACCATTCTGTCTTGCAAATGGCCATCTCTATTGCACTAATAATGATTAAGGAAGTGATTTTGAGGAGGGTCTTGGATACCAAACATTTCCACCATTATAGGCTGAAAAAGAAACCTATCAAAGAGCTGACTCTACATTATCAGAAAACTCTTGTCTATCTTTGATCGATGGCACTTGAGTCTGACATCGATTTCCCTGGGTCACAGAAAGTGGCAACTGTAACATCACAGATGAAAAACTTGCTGGCTCAGAATCATAAACTTGTGATGCCATTCAGACATTTAGAGGTTAATAAATGGTATCTTTTAAAACCCAGGTGGAAAGTATACTTTGCCTTAGTTGTTTATTCAGTTTGTTCAAATGCTTAGCTTACAAGGGCACACATTTTTTGCTTCATTGTCCTGGAGGGAGGAATAGTACTCATGGCCTTTGCAGGCCCTCATGACACCAATGAGACTGCAGCTGTTAAGGTTCTGTTTAAACTGTTGCAAGCTGTTACTAGCAGGAAAGTTATGTGCAAGGAGAAGGTTCTGATGGGAGGATATTCTGAGGAAAAAGGACAAGGCATATTGGTTTGAGTGAAACTTAAGATGGGGACACAGTAGGGGTGATGAGAAGAGGAGAAATGAATGAGTTGGGTGTGCCTGAGGTAACAAAAGGCCTGCTAACTCTGAAATATAGGGGCCATTATAGTATCAATAGAAAAGTCAGAAAGAGGATACAGTACACCTGTGGACTAGAAGCTAGAGTATGTCAAAGAGTAATTTTGTATCAGTCAATTGTGTGTCATTTCATTTCTCTGGATGTGATCCCTGATATCTGTCTGTGTTTAGTAGTGGTACCGTGGGAGCCATGCACAATTGAGTCACATATGAGCCCTGTATAATGACATTAATTGTTGTGTGTTGAAAGAGAGCTTCTGAGATATATTCTTTAAGATGAAGAATATGTTTTGGTGTGGTTGGTTTCAGTAGTTTGTTTGTTTAGAGTGCTTATCTTATTGATCTGGAAATGCAATTGGGGATGGCCAACAGATTCACTGAGTTCCAATTCTGAACTTTAATATGTATATTTATATTTGAAAGAAAACAGATTTAGTCACATTTTTGTATGATAATGGATTAGAAACACATTACCATTTTGTGTCAGCACGCATGAGCTGTTAACACTTCTGCAAGTGCACAGATGATAGAGAGAACATTTGGTATTTCTCCACCAGGCTTTCTGCAAATTTATGTAATATCTTTCGTCTATAAAATTACTACTGGTTCACCTGTATATGCACTAATATAGCACAACAGAGAGGAAATCTATAAAGAACCTCCTCATGCAGTAACAGATGAGTGTTGATGACTGAGTCATGACTCTGACTCTATGACTCTTGTTATTAACTCAGCCACTCAAGCAATTAGGACAGAATGTGAGCCTTATATACAAACACATGTATGGTTCTTCCACTTTGTAGAATGTACAAGAAGAAAAATAGTGAGCTTAAGGCTTATCAACAAATATAAAGATAACAGTGACTTGTGACGGTTTCATGGAGAAGTAGATGCACTTGCCCTCCCCCCTTTTGTTTTACAGTGAACAAATGCAGGATCAGTGAGAAGCCTGTCCAGAAGTGGCTAACCCTTTATAAAGCATTTATAAAACTACCTTAGACAGCACTTATGTCAGAGGAACTTTTATATATTAATATGGTAAAAGACCTAATCTTAGATTTATTTCATTATGATTCTCATACTAAATAGTAACTGGAATTAATATGTTTTTTTCATCTTGTTGGCTATGAGAACCCTTCCAACTGGAAAATAAACAGAGCACTTCAGAAAGAAGCCATCGTTAATGTGTTCATTTCTCAAGATGTAATTTGTTTTCCTCTCCACCCTGATCCCTCACCCATTAAAAAATATGGAAAAAATTAGATGCATACAGACATCCACTAACAATATAAAAACTGTACAAAGACTATGGAAATAAAGATCACAAGAACATCCATCAGTTAATCCAAGGTGTTAAACATTTGCCTTTAATTACGTCTAATAATTTAATTTTACTCTGCTTTCAAGTAACTTTATAATCACATGCAATTAATTGACCTGATTTTAAAGACAATATTTTAATTAAAAATTATTTTAATCAAACATGCCATTCATTGCTATTTTAACCTGTGCCACTTTTGCTATGCTGCTTTTACTTGTACCGTTTACATAAGTCATTTTTTACTATGCTACTGCCATAAATATTACTATGACCATCCTAATGTCAGTATTATAAAACAAATATGGTGAGGTCTCCTATATGTAATACTCTCAGTTGAAAAATTATTTTCCAAAACATAAACTGTTATCTGATCTTATTTGAGTTAACTCCCTTGTTGTCATCTTGAGATTTTAAATACAATAAATGTGAGTTTTCATTTTCTTGTTGTATAGATAATCTCAGTTTATATCTATCAACATTTTTCAGTTCATTATCCTACATATGAGACCATAGACTGTTTATTTAGTACTTTCTCTCAGCCATACTATTGATATAATTAGTACCACAAGACTGCCTGTATTTCTAAACACATATACATATTTATATGTGTGTTTGCATATGTGTGAAGGTGTGTGGTATATTGGTGTGGGTGTTGTGCTCACAATTACAAAATTATATATTCATTTTCCAGACTGGGTAGAGTGTTGTGTTTTTGAGCAAAACACTTAATTTCATGTTGTTCCAGGCCATTTAGCTTTAAATTAGTAAGCCTGCAATGGCCACAATATATGTATATATCCAAATTTAGAATATATACACCCAAATTTAAAATTATTATGCACATGCACACACACACACACACACACAAACACACACACACACACATGCACACACACACACACACATATATATATTTGATATATGTTGAGTGTTGACTTAGAAGAAAAATTACTGAATACGCAATTAGAGATTCATATTTTTACCATAGTCAAGTGAGTCTTTGCTGCTCAGAGTAGCAAGAGACCAACTTAACCAAATAGACAAAATAGAAAAATAAATAAATAAATGAATGAATTTGCGTGTGTGTGTGTGTTTTCCATCATGTGTGTTCTCAGGCACAATAATGCAGCTAAAATTTTCTTTCCAACTGCCCAGCTGTCCAAAAAGGTACAATATACTCTTTTACTCTTTTACTCTTTTCATTGTTTCAGTCATTTGACTGTGGCCATGCTAGAGCACCACCTTTAGTTAAGCAAATCGACCCCAGGACGACTTATTCTTTGTAAGCCTAGTACTTATTCTATCGGTCTCTTGTGCCGAACCGCTAAGTTATGGGGGCGTAAACACACCAACATTGGTTGTCAAGTAATGTTGGGGGGACAAACACAGACACACAAACATATACATATATAAGACAGGCTTCTTTCAGTTTCTGTCTACCTAATCCCCTCACAAGGCTTTGGTCGGCCCAAGGCTATAGTAGAAGACACTTGCCCAAGGTTCCATGCAGTGGGACTGAACCCGGAACCATGTGGTTGGTAAGCAAGCTACTTTACCACACAGCCACTCCCATATATATATATATATATATATGTTGTTGTACTTGTAAAACTCCAAGTCTGTCCAGATTGAGCATGTGCAGGCAAATTATTAACCTTTCATTACCCCAGTTTGATTGAAATACCTTATCTTTGATTCAATTCTAAAAATAATGAAAATTATAGTGAAATACTTTTGTCCAGAACATCAATTAACATGATATTTCGATGGAAGGATTTAAACTAGATTACATTACAACAGGAAATTTGTAAAGTTTTTATCATAAAACCAAGGGTGGTGTTGGACAGGTTGGTATCTAAAACTATTTGGCAAGAGATAATGATCGTAGAAGCAGTGAAGGCAGTTAGTTGCTGTCTGACCTAAGATCAATATCTTCCCATCAAATCCATTATGAAAAACATTACCCATTTTATCTTTATGTATATCAAGGACTCTTTTGTCTTATATATCAAATTTTATATATATATATTTTCAATTCTAGAGTGTGATTTGAGGAATATTTAGCTGCTATTTCAAACAGAGTGACCAGCAACATAGAGCTCCTGCAACTATGGTTATTGCTTACATATTATTGTTGCTACTCTTGTTGATGTTGTTATTGATTATGATGATATTTTTATGCTAATTATTGTTTTCTCAAACTCCTGTTGATGTCATTATTGTCATAGCAACAATAACTGCAATTGAGACAGACATATTTTCGACATTATAATTGTATGGGGGCATGGTGGTGGTGGTGGTGGTGGTGGAGTTTGCATTTACTTTTGAGATTGTAGTATGTAACATTATCAAAAAATCCCTGCATTGTAAATTTGGATACTATGATTTTCTATAGTTAAGGTACTGTGGCATAACTGCAATTTAGTATCCCCACTATTTTTGTTTGCTTGTATCTTTATTAAAAAGTTTCAATTTTGCAGAGATATGTTTTCAAAAACATTGATTACAATCATATTAGTGAAATAAAAAAATTTTCACTTTTCTGTCACTTTGGCAGTTTTAAACTGTTTTGTTCAAATTTGTAAGCTTGACACATCAACATAATGTAATGTATAACTTAAAACCATACTTCTTCAAAATGTCATTTAAAAATAATCATTTCAAAGAAAGTTGTTTGGAAACAAAGTCAGCAGCTGTTATATTATTTCATATCTTAGTTCCAATTAACTTTTGTTGTAATTTCATTCTGAGAGAGTAGGTGGAAAAGTTTTTGGGGGCAATGTCTCTTCGTTTAATTAAACGAAAAAATAAATTTAAAGAAAAAAAAGGGAAATAATAATCTTGTTAAAAGACATTAATTCTAAATATCTCATTGCATCATATACATTACCTTTCACTTTTTTTTTGTGGGGGGGGTTAAAATAAGTACCAGTTGTACACTGGGGTTGATGTAATCAGCTAGCCCCAACCCCTCAAAATTGTTGGCCTTGTGCCAAAATTTTAGATCAATATATAGTTGCACCTTGCTGTACACACACCTGTTGTGGCACACTCAGGGTGATCTTAATGCAAGAGTTCACAGGACAGCTGTCCAGGGGCTTCATGAGTCGAGTGGTCCAATTTTGATCTATGTATGCTTGCTTTGCTATTGATATATGATTACTATAAGGCACAGTGCTTTGACCTGCCCTTAGGGCCTATATAGCTGCTGAGACCATTCTGGGCACAATGCTTGAAAAGCTGAAATCTCTGTAGAAATCAAGGTGCCAATCACATAGAAGTAGGATATTTTATGTTTCAATTACATTTTGTTGTAGTTAAGTAACTTCAGCCTGGAGGGGCTTGCACAGGTCATAGGTATTGACCATTAAAAAGGCTTATATTTAAGTACCTCATAATATCTTGTACTTCATAAAAGAATTTATGTACCTTGTGTCATTTCACTGCCTGCATATCTTCTGTGGTATACTGCTTGGGAACCGTTGGTCTAAACAGAAATCCTATAAAAAGTAAGAGGTGTTGTCTCTCTTCATCTGAATAAACCATTTAAAAGAAATCAATATTCATTTATTTTTGACAAACAAACACAAAAGGACAGTATGAAAGTGATTTTTTTTATTAATGGTTAATCATTTCAATAATATTCATAATTGTAGTGGTGTAGAGTTGTGAGGGATAATAAATTATGACAGACTCTTGTATGGAATTCAATATTGTTTACTTGAAATGTATACAAATATAACATATATTCTAAACAAGAAATCGGAAACAGATACAAAAGGAAATATAAAATGGAAAAGGAACAACAAAGAAATATAAACATAAAGTAAAATAATAGACAAGTCTATATTTCTTCAATGATTTAAATAAGTGTTCTTTTCTTTTTCTTCTATATCTTTGTTCTCTTCTTGTACTTCTGCTTTGTCTTTGAAATAAAATAAATGAATTTACTTATGATGTAATGAGATGAGGAGCAGTACAATAGAAACTTATGTCACGAGGGGTTGGCTGCTTTTAATAAACCCTTCATACAATTCAGCTAACAAAGCAGCCTCTATTTCATGAACATTATATACAACCCTGGTGCAATTTTATGTCAAAATTTTATTATTATTATTTTTGTATTTTTAATATTATTCTGTAAATTATAGCAATAATAGTTCTGATTAGTTACATCAATGCACCTTAGAGAATCTTTTGTTCTCTCAGCTGATGCGAAAGAAGCTCATAAATCCATAGCAAAAGATATGTCCTATTTCCCCTTCACTTTGTCTATACATGCTGAACCAAACTGAAATTGCTTCCCTTTTGAAAATTTACCTGTATTGGTTTGAATGGATTGTAGTGATACGATTGATATCAAAAGACTATGCTGCTGAAAAAGTAGTGCAAGCTTTCTATTAAGTACTGGTTTTCCCAAAACTGCTTCAATTTAGAAAAATTCTACCTTTGTTCAATTCTAAGGTCTCTGACTTGACAGGATTGTATAGATACCATATGGATACATTTTCTCTGCACATCTTTGCACACAAACTTTGTTAACGTCTCATATTTTTTATTTCTTTCCTTTCTTTACATATGTATTGTTAATGATATCATTAAAATCTATATTGACCCCTTTTTTCCATTTACTTTGGGATGCAATGCGAATAAAGTGTTTAGAAATAGTTGTCCATAATCAGCCTGAGAGGTTTTAGCTCAGACTTTAATTTGATCTACAAAACTAAACAAGTTTCATACTCCTGCTTTATGTGATTGTGCAATCTACTAGAAATAACAACCAAATCTCCCTTAAATCACAACATATCTGCTTAGACAAGTAAAACAGACACTAAATAATTTTCTTCTACTCCAACCTATGTTAGCATGGAACACAGACGTTAAATGATGATGATGATAATGGTAGTAACATTAGTTGGCATGTCAAACTATGGAATGAAATGAAGATCATAAACTATTATACATATCATCATCATCAAATTCACCATCGTCTTCATTATCCTTATCATCACTGTTGCTTTTCATCTACTTTTTTTAATGTTGGTCAAGGTGAGCTGAAACTTGTTAAGGCAATTTTCTGCTGCAAGACACTCTTCCTGTTACTAAATATCATCTCCTTAGGTTTTTTGCATGGTGGACTGTGCAACAGCTGGGCATGTTTTCTATAGCAGGTATAAACATTAATGCCACTGCCTAAACAGTGTCATGGTTTAAACATGAAGACAATACCAAAACACAGATTGGAAGAGACTAACACATGCATGTTTTCACACACATTCACATACTCTTATACACACACATACACATATACATACATGCCTATATATATATGTCTATGCATATGCATACACACACACACATACACGCTTATTTATACAATTATATACATATGTATATGCATATATATATGTGTATATATATATATATGTGTATATATATATATATATATATGGACATACGAATGTGTGTGTGTGTGCATATGAAAGTACCTATACATGTGTGTGTGTGTGTGTGTGCATGTGAAGGTACATTGCTTTGTGGTTAAAGTGTTGCTCTCACAGTTGCAAGATAAGGGTTTCAGTTCTCAGACATGCCACACATTGTGTTCTTGAGCAAAACACTTCATTTCATATTGTTACAGTTCGCTCAACTGTAAATGTGTAACCACCCTGTGATGGAGTGGTGCCCTGTTCAATGGGAGTGTCACCCTGCCCACCTAGCCAGTGGGCTGCCACTATTTGTAAACTACAAAAACAAACGTGTACACACACACACACATATAGATAGATATGTATGTATATACATATATATATATATACATTCATTCATATATATATACATACATACATACATACATACATACATACATACATATATATACATATATATATATAGAGGTAAGACAAATTTTTCATGTTTGTTGCACAGACACGTCTTTGCTAGTAAAAATGCAGTGAAGCGCTATACAATAG
The DNA here is from genome assembly GCF_006345805.1 of Octopus sinensis. Classification (NCBI taxonomy): domain Eukaryota; kingdom Metazoa; phylum Mollusca; class Cephalopoda; order Octopoda; family Octopodidae; genus Octopus; species Octopus sinensis. The sequence continues at coordinate 37,244,549 of NC_043008.1, forward strand.
CGTCGTACTTGTATCGATTGCTATTTTCCAGTAAATATTGGTGCCATGTTGTACTACTTATCTGTTTATATATATATATATATATATGTATACACTAGACATGAATTCATAAACTACAAAATATAAATATCCATACTCTCACACTTGAAACGTACCGGTTATAACTCTTTATCTCAATTTGAATGTGTGTGAATGTATTTAGAATGCCCAAACTTACTTCTTCAAATGTACTACGATGCTGATCATAGTTTAATCAATAAACATAGGAGCGAAGTAAATGCAGTAAAAATAGGGGGTGAGGTCAGTTGGGCCCAATTTACGCGGCCCTTCAGAAATTGAACCTCCTTATGATACTCCCTGGGAGGTCATGCTATGAAATTTATTGTCATTGCTCTGATTTGGTCACCAATGCCATGTATTTATTTTAAAATGCAGTAAAAATAGTGGGTGTCTGTGGGGCCCCAATTAGGTAGCCCTTAAAAAAGTAGACCCCCTTAGGACATTCCCTGGGATTAGGGGAGTTGCTAGTTAGAGTTTCGTTGTCCTAGGAGGAGTTAACAAACATAAAATCTTAACTGACAGAGAAATATCACTCAAACTTATAATAGGATAATACAGATACATATATATATATATATTATATATATATATATATATATATATATATATATATATATATATATATATATATTCTGTTGTCTGGGGAGAGTCATTCTCTTTTAGTGCCTTATTATTTAACACACTCACCAGTAAAATTTCCACTTATTTCTTATTTTTATTTTCTAAACTTTTCGTTGCATGTTGCAACCTTTCCAGTAGTCTTTTTTTGTTGTGTGTTTGCAACCTTTTCAATAGTCTTGACTATTGAAAAGGTTGCAACATGCAACGAAAATTTTAGAAAATAAAAATAAGAAATAAGTGGAAATTTTACCGGTGAGTGTGTTAAATAATAAGGCACTAAAAGAGAATGACTCTACCCAGACACAACAGAATATGCTTCAACACACGAACTCATATAAAGAATCTTGCAAACCAAATCCCAAAACGAAATATATATATGCATATATACGTGACAGACTTCCATATAGTTTCCATATACCAATTTCTCTCACAAGGTCTGTCTTAAAGCTATGATAGAAACCCTTTTCCATGATGCCATGCAGTAGAAACAAACCTGGAACCTTTTGGTTGTGAAGCCAACCAAGAGACCATGCCTGAATAATACAATATCTGTAACAGAATCATATTATAAATTATAGAATGAAACTGAAGACGAAATCTATTATAAAAGAACACTTATATTATTTACATTATTCATAAGATACTTAACTGATGAATAAATATTTCAAATCAAATATGATATATGAAGTTCTGGCTGAAAGTATGAATACACTAATAGACTATATTTATTGATGTACATGTAAAATAAGCAATGTATTTTATAATAAATTAAGCTGATAACCTGAGAACATTTTTGACATGATTGCTTCGATGGCAGTTTTTCAATTCTTGCTGTAAAATAAAGCATTAATTTTTAATGCATTTAAATGTGTTGTAAGTTTTTTTTTCCAGGTTACTTTATACCATTTGTATCGATATTACCCTTTGAAAATGATATTATATTAGACCCTTATCATACACTGCATGTTGTATGAATTTGAAAGGGCCTCTATACCAATGGTTTTTTTTTGTACAAATATATGGGAAATTATTACCTGTATCATCTCTTGCGAAAGGTAGAAGAGTCCGGTTTGCTGGACGTTGTTGTAGTGCTGAAAACGAGGTAATTTCTACTCTTCTCCTCTGGAAGCCATCTGCTCGCGATACCAGAGGGCGCACACTCTCCTACCCTGATGTAATCTCCAGGGATACAGGCATCCAGCAACAGGACCTCCGTAATGCTATGATGGACTATGAAGTCTGGCGTAACATAGTAAATTCCATTGTCTTGATCATGGTCGAACAATGATGATGATGACACCAATGGGAGCAGCAAAAAACATTCATTCTGTCTATAGAAATGAAAATTTTTGGCAAGTTTCACTCAGGAAATTTTTCTCTCAAAAATTCCCTTATATCTGCACATCTAAATTCTGTCAATGTTGTAGCTTCTGAAAAGTGTAGTTGAGAAAAATCTCAAGGGAACTGCATGAAATTAGCAAAACAGTTCAATTCAAGTAACACTTTCATCATAGAACACCTTTATGAAAAGGAAAAGTGTCTAAACTTGGTCGGTGGTTCCCTCATGATCTGACTGCTTCTGAATTTAATCAAAGAATTGCTTTATGCTAATCATTGAAGAGTAGACTTGTTACTAGATATTTCCAGAATAGAATCAACACAAGTGATTAAAAGGGAGGTTTCTATAATCATACCGATGAAAATAATAATGAAAACTACAACCCAAAAAGTTATGCTCTGTTTGGTGTGATAGGGAGGGTATCATCTATCATAAAGTGTTAAACCAAAACAAAGTAGCACATGTGGAGAAGTACTGTCATCAATTGGAATCACTGCACAAAAATTTACTGAAAAAACATTCGTAAAGGGGTGTTACTTTACTCTTATACAATAATACAAGACCACATGTCTTGTAATCAAAATCACATTTGATGACTGGCATCTGTACTAGCAGGGTGCAAAGAGCACCATACGAGCGTGGTCGTTGACAGAGTGGCTAACTGTCTTCCGTGCCAGTGGCACATAAAAGGCACCATTCGAGTGTGATCGTTACCAGCGTCACCTTACTGGCACTTGTGCCTGTGCTAGTAGGGTGCCAAGAGCAGCATCAAAGTGTGATCATTGCCAGAGCAGCCAACTGGCTTCCATGCTGGTGGCATGTGTAAAAAGATTCAAGCGAGGTCATTGCCAATACCGCCTGACTGGCCCCCATGCTGGTGGCACGTAAAAAGCACCCACTACACTCTCGAATGGTTGGTGTTAGGAAGGGCATCCAGCACTAGAAACTCTGCCAAATCAAGATTGGAGCCTGGCGCAGCCATCTGGTTCACCAGCCCTCAGTCAAAATCGTCCAACCTATGCTAGCATGGAAAGTGGACGTTAAACAATGATGATGACATACTACCCAATTACTCAACAAAGGATTATGACATTAAATGTGGAAGATTTGCTTCACCCTCTTTATTCTCCTGATCTTGATCCATCTGATCATTATGTTTTGAATGGTTGGAACATTATTTAGAAAGAAAACTTGATTAATTGTGAAGAGGTTAGCAATGAGATTGAGTGTTTCTTTGCACTGAATCCAGAAAACTTTTAGGTGTGAAGAATCAACAATGTGGTGCCGGAGAGATGAGATAATGTCATCAATAGAGAATGGAAATATTATCTTGAGTAAATATATCAATTAAAACCCGAGAAACAAATGTTTCTTTTCTAAATTGAAAAGCAACAGGACATTCGCTCCATCATAATACAAATATGAATCAATGTTGCTATGATATTTCTTTTTTGTCAAAAACAGATTTGCAAGGCAGTCAAATATGCTTTCAGTCAAATTTTTATGGTGATCTAGAGTCATTTTTTGTGTTCTAAACTGCAATGCTGCCCCTTTTAACTTCAAAATTAACATGATAAGTAAAATTAAGTATATTAAAATTAATAATCTTTATTTTTCACTTCACTGATAGATAAATAAAGCACCTGTTTGCATTTGTCCATGAGTTCGATTGCATGTCACAAAAATGGCTAAAGTTTGTATTGTTTATCAATAGATTTTTCATATTTTGCATTTCACCACCGCCATCACCAATACCACCACCACCACCATCTTCAGTTAACATCCATTTTCCATGCTAGCATGGGCCAGATGGTTTGACAGGATCTGGCAAGTCCAAGAGCCACACCAAGTTCCATAATCTGTTTTAGCATGGTTTCTCCAACTGGATGCTCTTCCTAACACCTACCACTTTACAGAGTGTACCAGGTGCTTTTTACGTGGCACCAGCACCAGTACATTTTACCCAGAATATATATGGATATAACACGAGGAATCGTCAGCTAAAAGGATTTTTTGATCTTTTTCTAATTATGAGGGGAAAAGGAGGTAGTTTGGCAAGAGTATGCAGTTTTTGTGTGAAATACTTTTGAACAACACTTAGTTTAATTATGAATCTTCAACACAAAATTTCAGCTTAGAAATGAGAACTCTAAATATTCATAAGTTATTGACTGAACTTCAAGAATTTTCAAAAATGATTGAAGGTTTTCAAAAGAATTCTGACAATAATGTTACAGTATAAATTTAGCCTGTATGTAAAATAAAGTTTTGTACAGTGAACTTTCTTTGCTTATGATATTTCAAAATAAGATCATTTACAGAATTTGACAAGAGATGTCTGCATGAAGAACTTTTCAAAGGTGCACACAATCATGTTCCTTGAGAATATGATTCGTCAAATTTTGCCACTATCCACAATATCTAAAAGTCTGTGGTACCTTCATCTTTTAGTCTCTTGAGATGCTGCGAAAGCAAGGTCATAATTCTTGTTTCCAGATGCCAGAATGGAAGTGTGTATGATGTGTACTTACTCTTTAAAGTACACCTTGTTAAGCCTAAAAAAAGTATGTTTACTGTTGCTCTGTCACCTTCACCTTAACCCAATATAACAATTACTTGAAAAGGCATTTGACATTGGGTGGACATCAACCCTTATGCCAGTAGTACAATTGCAATGGGGTTGATTGTCTGGCAAAAGATTGTTTCTATTGCTTTTTCTATTGGTGCAAGTGTTCAGATCCTTAAAATTTCTAGTATAATTATAGCTGATGCCAGCAGTTCTGATTAAGAACTTTGTGGTATCTGTGGTCGATTAGAATGTCAATGGATGAAGAAGACATCAAGGAATCAGTTCGATGTTAAAATTTTCTTAAACTATTAAAATAAGCATTTCCTGTACGCAGAAGTACTTATTTCTAAGGTTTAAGAAATTCCTGGCAACTTTGGAACAAACACTGAAAATATATAGAGGATTATGCCATATAAATCCATTCAGAATGCAGCTTTAGCTAAAAAAATTATTTTGTTAATTGTCTAATTTCAACACTTTGATATTTTTGAATAACTCTGTTTTATTCATTGCTTTATAGCATATTGCAGTGTGGAAGGTGTTTATAAGTCATTTAAGAAACACACAAAAACCGTTAGATTCACTTCAACATTTAAATTTAATTTGTCTAAATATTTTCGTCGCTTTGAGACCACGATCTGTTCACTGACAAAGCTTTGTCAGTGAACAGATCGTGGTCTCAAAGCGGCGAAAATATTTTGATAAATTAAATTTAAATGTTGAAGTGAATCTAGCGGTTTTTGTGTGTTTCTTAAATGGCTTATAAACACCTTCCACGCTGCAATTGTTTTCGTTCCAGCACACGATCTCAGATCAAGTCACTCGCTATGCAAGTAAATCTCTTTAATTTATAGCATATATCCTTCATTTATTGAGACAGTTTCACCCTTTTTATTTGAAATGGTTCTTATTTTCACTTTCTTGCTAAGTAAAAGTATTTGTTTTGACCCTTTCAATCTTGTTAGCAGACACTTGCTGTCTCTTTTGTGAGGCTCAGCATCTTGCAATCAAACAAATTTTACTGTATCCCAGGTTTTTCCACATCTTCATCTTCCTCAGGTTCCATCCCTTTTGAGTGATCAACACATTTTTTATGAAGTTGTCATCATCTATTATAAAAAAACGAGCATTCTGTCAGTTTTATGACGATGAGGGGGCCCAGCTGATATGATCAATGGAAAGCCTGCTCATGAAATTAACGTGCAAGTGGCTGAGCACTCCACAGACAGGTGTACCCTTAACGTAGTTCTCAGGGAGATTCAGCATGATACAGAATGTGACAAGGCTGGCCCTTTGCAATACAGGTACTACTCATTTTTGCCATCAGAGTGGACTGGAGCAAAGTTAAATAAAGTAACTTGCTCAAGAACACAACGTGTTGCCAGGAATTAAACTCCTGACATTACGATCATGAGTGGAATGCCCTAACCACTAAGCCATGCATCTGTCATCAGCTGTAAGCACCATATGTCTATACCAATGCAGTCTTTTCTCTTACATACTATATCCCATTCTTCTTCTTAATCCAGAAAGTTTTGAACATTTTTTAGGAGAAGCATTTACAGCTGTTCTAGAATATCGTAATTTTTGTATACAATTACAATACATCTAATAAGCCAACTTGCCAACACTTTTATTCCCGATTAAAGGAGACAGCTATATCAGCACTCTGAACACATCCCATTAAGCACTGCTTGTCACAGCTGACTACTCTGTAGAATGTAGCCAGAATATGAAACCATTTTGGAAGCTCACCATGCAGTAAGGTTTTGAGTTAAACTGGGCAGAAACACTGCAGAGGTTTATAGATTATTCCACAACACTTATGGATTAACTGGCATGAGCCAACCATCTGTTTTTCACTGGCACAATAAATTCAAAGATGATAGAGAGGAGGTGAGAGCTGATGAGAAGTGTAAGTATATTGAAAAGGAAAGAGAACAATATTCTACATCAGTAGTGAGATCATCAGAAAGTGGCCCCTTCCTAACAAAGCCCCATACAACACCAAAACAGCTGGATTGACATACCTCAAAGAAGATCTTAATTTGAAATGCTATGCACACCAAAAAGAGACTATGCATGGGTATGTTTCCCAAAGACTTGAAGAAGACAGTAAAATAAACCTCACCTGGACTGCAGCATCACACCACACTTCAAATGCTATGCATTTGCAGTGCAAGGAAAAGAGATTGCTATGAAACACCTAGTAAACAAAAGAGGCAATGAAACCCTTGCAGTGTTAAGATGAAACCAAAAATGTAGATTATATTATATTTCTGTGGAAGGCATTGCACATGGGATTAGCAGCTACCCAAAAATGCCATCAAGGTACTACCACCTTATGCAACACAATGTTGTCATAGAAACAATATACAAGGCCATCTGGAAAAAGACGGTCCCGAGGTAAATACAGAGAGCTTCTTTGTTATTGAACACATACACAAACATTAACACATGGAATATAGGTGAAACCTTCCCTGCAAAACTCTTGTCAAGTGTAAACTTGTTTGGGACAGAGAAGGAAAAGTGTGTAAAGTCATAGAGATCAGCTGCATTGCTGATGTGAATATCTCTTGGAAATTCGAAGTGAAAGGGGATAACTATAGACAACTGCTTTGAAACCACCAGCTTTTATATCCAGATAATAAATTCGCATTTATACCAGTAATAACTGGAGCCCTTGCTTTTGTTAGTAAATGTCTAAATGACAATCTGGACAAGCAGGGGTTTTCAGAAAAACAAATCAACCAACTGACTTGCACATTACAAATACAATTTGTAAGTGGAACATTAAAAATATGCAAGACTTTTCTCAAGTTTGAAATGTGTATATGTTTTGTTATCTACATTTCAACAACTGAAGCCAGCTCCTTTCTTAGAGAAAGATTTCAAATAATTAAAAACAGAAGAAACCTATAATTATAGATGAGTTGGTAGAATTCTCTTTTTTTTCTCTTTTACTTGTTTTAGCCATTTGACTGCGGCCATGCTGGGGCACTGCCTTTTAATTGAGCAAATCGACCACAGGACTTATTCTTTGTAAGCCTAGTACTTATTCTATCAGTCTCTTTTGCCAAACCACGAAGTTACAGGGACGTAAACACACCAGCATTGGTTGTCAAGCGATGTTGGGGGGACAAACACAGACACACAAACATATACACACATATACATATACATATACATATATATATACATATATATGACGGGCTTCTTTCAGTTTCCATCTACCAAATCCACTCACAAGGCTTTGCTTGGCCCGAGGCTATAGTAGAAGACGCCTGCTCAATGTGCCATGTAGTGGGACTGAACCCAGAACCATGTGGTTGGTAAGCAAGCTACTTACCACACAGCCACTCCTGCGCCTAAAGTTTTAAATGGAACGGCTTGAAGTATTTGATCTGACTCAAAACTTGGAGAATAAATTTTGCTAAGGTCAACTTTGCCTTTCATCTATTTTGGTGTTGGCACATAAAATATCATCTCTCTCTCTCCAGAAGAAATCAGTTGTCTTCAGACCTGAGAACTGATGGGCTCTATCACAATTAACTTGCCCAATATACATCAGATGCCATGGATACTGCTCCTATAAATCCATAAGAGTTGACTGCCCCACAGAGGGATATATATACATATATAAACTTTCCTTAAATAGTAAATTAAATTGTACTTTTATATTTTTGTTTTCTTAGTTAGTGAGGAAGGTTTCCTAGTTTCGGTTGTTAATTGTCCAAAAGCCTTAAACTATTCTATGTTTAAATACTATTTCATTTAGCATATTTGCCAAGTCTTAAACAATATCATTTACTTTTTACATTGCACACATTCAATCTTACTGTTTTGATGAAGCCCTTTACAAAGTTAAAACCAAATATAAAAGCAACACTTTTTCATTATCTTCCATTAAGGTAAACATTATCTTTGCACTCGTCTTCAGTGTAAAACCAACACTCTTTTTCATTTTCAACTTTCCTGTTTTAATGATAGCAAAAATCCATTCAATAAAATTTGCTTCTACCTTTTTTTCAGATAAAATTCACTTCACTGGTTAATTAATTTAACTTTAACATTATACAGGGTTATAGCAAAATAATAAGCTAAAATGTGTAGAATTTAAAAATAAGATATTGCCTTAAAGAGTTGTTAAATATGATTATAGAAAGGTACTTAAACATGGTAAAAATGTTGTTGGATTAACACTTTGAACACCAAAATATTTTCATTGTCATCAAGAACTCCAATGCAAATCTATATAATCAAGCCTCCTCCTCCTTATCATCATCATCTTCCTCCTCTTCCTCCTCTTCCTCCTCTTCCTCCTCTTCCTCCTCCTCCTCCTCCTCCTCTCCTCCTCCTCCTCCTCATCATCATCATCATCACCATCCTCCTCCTCCTCCTCATCATCATCATCCCCTTCCTCCTCTTCCTCCGCCTCCTCCTCTTCGTTGTCGTTTAACGGCTATTTTCTATGCTGGCATGGGTTGGACGGTTTGACTGAGGACTAGCAAGCCAGTAGGCTGCACCAGGCTCCAATCTGATCTGGCAAGGTTTCTACAGGTGGATGACCTTCCTAACACCAACCACTACAAAGAGTGTAGGGGTGCTTTTTATGTGCTACCGGCATGGGAGCTAGTTAGGAAGCACTGGCTTCAACCACGTTCGGAAGGTGCTTTTCATGTGCCACTGGCATGGAGCCAGTCAAGGGGACACTAGCATTGATCATGTTCAGATTTTTACGTGCCACCACCACAGAGAGCCAGTCAAGTGGCACTGGCATCGACCCACTCATGAATTTCTTTTCTGCTTCTCCCTTGGCTATATGTACCTGTCTCCTAGCTGCCATTCTGGCTATCTGATACAGTTCCCTCCTACCCCCACTCTTCCAGGCTTTCCAGGCCTGTTTCTTAGCTCTAATGTCCCTATTGACAGTATTATCCCACCACCATGTTACCCTAGGTCTGGAAGGGACTTTGCACCAGTAGCCGATTTGGTCCATAGCACACAGCAAGCTGTCACACAAGAATTCCTAGTTGCCCTCTGTGTCCCAAATCTGTAGCTGCTCCTCCCTCTTATCAAATTTCTCAATGAGGATGTCCCTAAATCTCTGACCATGTCAAGGGTCCTTAAGCTTCCAAATCCTTCTTTTCTGGATTGGTCTGCTTCTTGGCATCCTTCTGGCTGTTAGTCTAAAATCACTAATAACTAGTCTATGCTATGGGGGTACATTCTTCACCAGGAGGGTCTTTGTATTTAAGAGCAACCATGCATCCTGCTGTCTAGTGAGAATGAAATCAATCTGGCTAGCAGAATCACCTGATTGATAGGTTATCAGGTACCAGGCTAGCTTCCTGAAGTTGGTGTTGCATATCAATAGGTTACTTGCATCACAGAACTCCTGTAGCCTTGTTCCCTCTTCGCTTTGGGAACCAAATACATGGCCCCTTCAAAACTTATTCTTTGATCGTCTTGTATTGAAAAGATATAAAAGTTATTCCTTAACACTAAAATTATATTAACAATAGACATTTGCCTAGTTTCTGTGTGTTTTACACATTGTATTGAAGGTCTAAAAATATTGCCAAACTTGATTTGTTTTGTAGCATCCCTTCTCTTCATTAGTCCTTTGTTTTCTTTCAGTTAGACCTGTAATGTACTCCCTTTTAAATAGTAGTAGGACAATCTAAGCGAAAAATGTCAGAAACACCTATGCTATTTCCAGTTTTTTGTAATTGTGTACGTAGACAGTGTTTGCCAAATTAAAGAGTAATGTATGATTTTGAGAGTATTTGTGTTTACAGACGAAGAAAATGTACTGAATACATTGTTTTCATTTTCCACTGAGTTTCACATTGTCAGTTAAGTAAATGATGAAAGGAGGCAGCTTGACAATACATTAGCAAAAATATTTGTAAACACTGAAATATGAAAATGTGTCATCAAGATTTGATTGGTTGGCAAAAAAATGCCAGTAAATTTATCCATTTATTCATTTACCAGAGTTTACAACTATTCAATTGTCAAACACTGAACATATGATATATTCATCTATTCACATACAAAAACATGTCATATTTTCATATCTTCTGTAACAATCTACAATTCCACCTGAAAAAGGTATACAGAAGTAAGAAAGTAGGATATTGTTGATGTTATTTTGATTCTGATGATTAAATGAACTTTATTTGTCTACTCGAAATCAAAATCAAATTCGGTGACTGGCATCCATTGCTAGTGGAGTGCTAAGAGTACTATATGAGCGTGATTATTGCCAGAGCAACAAGCTGGCCTCCATGCTGATGGCACGTAAAAAAGCACCATTCGAGCATGATCATTACCTGTTTCACCTTACTGGCACTTGTGCTGGTGGGATGTGAAAAAACATTCAAGTAAGGTTGTTTCCAGTGCCGCTGGACTGGCTCTTGTGCAGGTGGCACATAAAAAGCACCATTTGAGCGTAGCCGTTGCCAGCACCGCCTGACTGGCCCTCATGCCGGTGGCACCTAAAAGTACCCACTACACTTTCGGAGTGGTTGGCATTAGGAAGGGCATCCAGCTGTAGAAACTCTGCCGGATCAGATTGAAGTCTGGTGCAGCAATCTGGTTCGCCAGACCTCAGTCAAATCGTCCAAACCATGCTAGCATGGAAAACAGACATTAAACAATGATGATGATGATCATCATGCAGTCATTAAAGTTTAAGGTTTGTTAATGACTACTAACTATACATATTAGGCTGTCACACATGAAATGTTGTATTTGGAAGGTTACAATAAAATGTTTCAGAAGGGTTAGAGAACTGATTTATTTAATTAAAATATGATCCATGTTCCTTTATGACCTTTACCCAACGTTTCTTTAAGTTACATATTCCATCTTTAAAATCAATTTCATTTTATGCTGTTATAAACTGTCCGAATGCTTCAATTACCTCTTCTCTGTTTAATAATGTTTTATTTCATATGAAAAGCTCAAAATGCTTAAATAAGTGATAATCAGCAGGAAAATCTCATAATTAAGGCTTTGCAACTTTTGAACCATATCTTGCGAAGTGTAAAGACGTGTATTGTCGTGGAGCAAAATTGGGTCATCTCTATTCACTAGTCTGGGTTGCTTCTTCTTCAAATTCTCATGCATACAATCAATTACCTGGTAATACGATGTTGCTGTTCCATTTTTCCTTGCCACAAAAATGAATAATGAATAACCCCCTTCGCAGACCACCATACAGTTACCACTAAATTTTTAGAGTGCAATGGTGGTTTTGGGTAGTGTTTAGAGGGCTCTCTTGCATCTAATCACTGTCCTGATCTCCTGCTGCTGTCAAAGAGTATCCATTTCTCATTATATGTAATGATTCGAATCAAAAATGGTTCTTTTTCCAGTCAAGAAAGCAATAAGAAGCACACTTCAGGGCATCTGATTTTCGAATCACGTTCAATTGTAGAACAAACCTATCCATTTTCTTGACTTTTCCAATTTTTTCAAGTATCAAGAAACAGTTGTGCAAGATGTTTGGAGTCCTGATGAACGTTTTCGGACTGTTGTTCTCAGATTTTATTCAACCAAAGCATTTAAGCCATCATATCTAGTAACTGATTTTGACCTCCCCCTTGGTACATTTTCTAGGCTATCATCTCCTGAACGAGATCTTTAGAAGCATCTCTGAACAGTTCTGATGTCAGCAAAACCATTACTAAAGTCTCACTTGATATTCTGTAACGTGTCTGTGGCAGAGTGACCCAGTTTGTACTCAAACAAGAAAATCACTCAACATTGTTTGGTTGTTATCATTTTCATAAGATTGGTGGGTTCGAATTAGTTTACCAATGTTGTTTGGAAAGAAAAAGAGTCAAGATTAAATGCAAGGGTATACATAACCGAGTTTTTAAATGACTGAAATGACAAGTAATTAAAAATGCAACATTTCATGTGTGTCAAGCTAATATTCTTGCTTGATTCCCTTACAACCAATAAAGACATTTTAGTGTCTTGAAAGTGTTAACCATCCTAATATCTATTTTATTATATTTTAAGTATTATTTCATAATCATATTTAATAAGTTTCTTTTATTGTTTTAGTTTATGAATTACAATCACTTTAGCTTACTATTTTGCTGTAACACTGTATAAAGAAAAAACTAAATTGACTCAATGAAGTAAATTTTATCAGAGAAAAGGTGAAAAGCACATTTTATTGAATGGTCTTTTGCTGTCATTTAAACAGAAAAGTTGGAAATGAAGAAGAGTTTTAGTGTTGCACTGAAGACAAGTGCAAAGATTGTATCTACATTAAAGGAAGTTTATGAGAAAATGTCACTTTTATATTTAGTTTTAACTTCGTAATGGGTTACATCAAAAGTGAAGTGTATATAACTTACACAAGAAAATGAGACTGTTCTAGAGTTGGCAAATACAAATACAATAGGTTTCAAACATTGGAACTATTAACAATTTAGAATAATTTGGACTCTTAACAATTTAAATCACTAAGCATTCTTTATTAGTTAACAACTAAACCGAAAGATGGAAATAAATGTCATCTTTTATTTAACAAAACTTTATATATGTAATGTAATGTATTTATGTTTGGGCATTAGTATATGTTCATCCGTCTCCCGTTATCTCTATTTTTCTGTAAGCGAGCCAAAGATCTTGTGCGATTCACTCTTGACCTTGACAATGGTGTTAAAGCAGTGACCTTTGAGTTGCCTTTTTATCTTGGGGAAGAGATGGAAGTCTGCAAGTACTAAATCTGGGTGTAGAAGTGATATCATGTTGCTTTTGGCAAGAAACTCAGAAATGAGGAGAGCTCAGTGATTGAGTACATTGTCCTTATGAAGAATCCAATTCTTTGTGCTCAACAGATCTGGTCACTTTCGCCAAATGTCCTCCCTCAAATGCTTCAAAACATAATTGTGGAACTCTCAAGAGATGGTCTGGCCGTGGGGGATGAATTCTCAATGTACAATACTACGGATGTTGAAAAAAAGGATGAGCATGATCTTGATCCAGCAGTGAGCTGGCACATTCATTAGCACGCCGGGCGAAATATTTAGTGGTAATTTCATCTGCCATTACATTCTGAGTTCAAATTCCACCGCAGTCGACTTTGCCTTTCATCCTTTTGGGGTCGATTAAATAAGTACCAGTTATGCACTGGGGTCGATGTAATCAACTTCATCTCTTTGTCTGTTATGGTTTGTCCCCTCTATGTTTAGCCCTCTGTGGACAATAAATAAATATATATTCTTGATCCAGCTGTGACACTGTTGTGTTTTCTTTGGTCATAGAGATGAAGGCCTTTTCCATTGTGACGACTGCTGCTTCGCCTCAGGTACAGTGATGATCCTCTACATGAAGGATGGGTCATCAGCGGTATGCTGATGAAGATCTTGACAGACTTTAACGCAATATTCTTTCTGCCTAGTGGTCAGCAGGCAGGGGACAGATTTGGCAGAGATACATCGCATGTTCAGTTCAGACATTAGGATTGCCTGTGCAGACCCATACGACAGACCAACAACATCAGCAATATTATTGATTGTCCCCCAACGATCTTCATGCACCAGCTGAGGAATTTTCTCCATATTTCCGGAGGTGGCACTCGTGGCAGGTCTTCCAGATCGTTCATTGTCTCCCAGAGATATTCTTCCACTTCTGAGGCACCCATGTCTCTTGGAACATTGTGTATGACCCTCATCACCATAAGCTTGCCAATGCATGCTCAATGTCTCTGTAACAAACTTTCCGAGTGGAATGCAAAATTTCATGTTGGCTCTTTGTTCTGACCACAGCATACATGTGATCCCAAAAACACAAATTTCCCAATTTGCAAAGTAAACACATTGATGTCATTTGGCACACTCCTTCATTAAGGTCACTGCTAGCTGTCACTGCACATGCAACCATGTGCTGACATCTGTTGGTGCACTACAGAACTAGTCCAAGAACATTTTGATATCACCTGAAAGGATAAAAGGCAAAGTCGACCTCGGTGGTATTTGAACTCAGAATGTAAAGTTAGAAGAAATGCTGCTAAGCATTTTGTCTGGTACAGCAATGATTCTACCAGCTCACTACCTTGAGCAGCAGAATAATAATAATAATAAAACTATTGATAAGGTAAGGAAGAGCGAGAGGGAGATGACAAGTGAGGGTTGGTGGATAAAGCTTGCAAGAGAGTGGAGAGAGAAAGAGAAACAGATAGTGACTGAGAAGGGGAAGATCAGCGATATATAGAGAACTGTTATAGATATGTGATGGATGACAAAAGTTATACGAAAAGTGCTAAGGCACTCAAGAGGTACAGAAGCTGTGGAAGAGAAAGATCCAGAAAGATGAGAGACGAAGAAAAAAAATGTAAAGACCCTGCAAAAAAAAAAGGTGTAAAAATGTTTCAATAAATAAAATTTAAACACTAAAATGTACTCTTTTACTTGTTTCAGTCATTTGACTGTGGCCATGCTGGAGCACCACCTTTAGTCAAGCAAATCGACTTATTCTTTGGAAGCCTAGTACTTATTCTATCAGTCTCTTTTGCCGAACCGCTAAGTTATGGGGATGTAAACACACCAGCATATGTCACTGTCATCACAGTATTATCTACTGATGAGACATGATAATGTAGCTAGTACACTCTATAATGAAATCCATCAGAAGGATAATCTCGAGGACAAAGAAATAAAACCCACTATATTGTAGAAGCCATAGTCACTCATAATAAATTGGAGTACTGGTGGAATGTACCAGTGAAGACCTCAATAAAATGTAAGCACAATAGACCTAATATAATAATTTGGGATAGAGAAGTGAAACTGTGCACAGTTATGGCAATTAGCTGCCCAACAGATGTTAACATAAAGCTGAAGATTAGGGAAAAAGAGAACACCTATGCTGAACTATTAAGAAATCTGCAGTTACCCTACAGGTGTATGCTTGTAATTATTGGGGCTCTGGAATATGTAACACACTGCCTAAATACCAATCTTGAGAAATTAGGCTTCTCAAAACCAGAAAGAGGAAAGCTAATTCGTAAACTACATATCCAATGTACTGTAACTGTAAATGTACTGGAACTGTAAAAGTCTGTAAAACTTTCCAGAAGTTTATCATTTAAATATATATAAGCATGTCTAGATATGCAACTATATGCAAGAGAATTCATATCTAAAAATACAAATCTGCACATACATACATTCATACATACATTCATACATACATACATACATACATACATACATACATACATACATACATACATACATACATACATGCATACACACGCATAAACAAAAATACCCTGTTGTTGATGTTGAAATTCCAATGGGGGAGCCTTGGATCTAGGATAGAAACCAGTTCTTTCTCTATTGGTATATATGTATGTATGTATGTAGGTAGGTAGGTAGGTATGTAGGTAAATTATTGTGTCTGTGTTTGATCCCCACTACACCACTCGACAATTGGTGTTTGTATGTTTATATACCCATAACTTAACAGTTCAGCAAAAGAGTCCAAGAGAGGCTTAGAGAACAAGTACCGGATTTTACTCATTTGACTAAGAAATTCCTCAAGGTGGTGCTCCAGCATGGCCACAGTCTATTGACTGAAACAAGTAAAAGATAAAGGACAAATGATATAAATACACACACATATATATATTTTTTGAAAGCAAAATTATATATAAATTTAAAAAGGAAAACACAAATACATATAAATTTAAATATATAACCCAAAATAAAAATGAAAAATAAATGTTGATGGCTTAAAAAAAAGAAAGGAAATTTCACGAGAGAGATTAAATAAATAAATAAACTGTTTTCCTTTAATCTCTAGTAACCACTTTATAATTTGATTTCACTTATCTAGTATTTTATTTTCGTTTAATTCTGATGATTTATTGGTTATTTCATCCCACAGGGATTTTAAATTGAAGTCAGCTGGTGGGGGCCTGACATTACATTTCATTTTCTTTTTATGGGGAGTGGGGTCAGTAAAATAATATTAGCAAAGTAATGAAAGGGACGAGGGTGTTAATTAAATCATCGAGACCATTCTCCATAATTTGTGGCTTTGTGCCAATAATAGAAATTATTATTGTTTACCACGTCAACAATTATATGTATTTATATAGATAAAGAGAACTGATATGCAAAGAACAATATATAATGATGATATATAAATATTTACCCACTAACCTCCTCCAGGCACAGGCATGGCTGTTTGGTTTAGAAGCCTGATTTGCAGTAAATCATAAATCTGAAAGAGAAGCACACATTAACTTACAGAGCAGATCTAATATATATATATATATATATATATATATATATCATCATCATTATCACCATTGTTTAACGCTTTCCATGCTAGCATGGGTTGGACGGTTCAACCGGGGTCTGGGAAGCCAGGAGGCTGCACCAGGTTCCAGTCTGATCTGGCAGTGTTTCTACAGCTGGATGCCCTTCCTAACGCCAACCACTCCGTGAGCATAGTGGGTGATTTTTACATGCCACTGGCACAGGTGCCAGGGGAGGCTGGCAACGGTTAGTGGTTTATACATGCCACCGACACAGAAGCCAGTCAAGCCAGCACTGGTATATATATATAAACACACACACATATATACATACATATACACATATATGTATATATATATATATATATACATATATATGTGTGTGTATACATATAAATAGATAGATAGACATATATTCATACACACACACATACACACACACACACATACATATATATATATATATTATATATATATATATATATATATATCATCATCATTATCACCATTGTTTAACGCTTTCCATGCTAGCATGGGTTGGACGGTTCAACCGGGGTCTGGGAAGCCAGGAGGCTGCACCAGGTTCCAGTCTGATCTGGCAGTGTTTCTACAGCTGGATGCCCTTCCTAACGCCAACCACTCCGTGAGCATAGTGGGTGATTTTTACATGCCACTGGCACAGGTGCCAGGGGAGGCTGGCAACGGTTAGTGGTTTATACATGCCACCGACACAGAAGCCAGTCAAGCCAGCACTGGTATATATATATAAACACACACACATATATACATACATATACACATATATGTATATATATATATATATATATACATATATATGTGTGTGTATACATATAAATAGATAGATAGACATATATTCATACACACACACATACACACACACACACATACATATATATATATATATATATATATATATATATATATACAGTGTGCATAAGGTATTTGAGGACATAATATTTTTCGGTCATTGCTGCATTTATTGCTAACACTGTCTAATCTTTGTTTCAGAAAGTAATAATAGCAGGCCCTCAGCTTACTCAAGAAATGAGGAGGCATGCTGTTATTGTGGTTATAAAGGCTGAACATAGCGATTTACAAATATCTTGATTTTTAAGTTTTAAGATCTTTCATCTAAAAAGTTTGTATGGAGTTAGAGACTGAAGAGGGAAACATATCACCAGTATCAAAACATAAAAAGCATTCTAAATGCTCTGAAATAATCAGGATTCCTAAATTTATCCAGCAAGTTTAACAGACCATTGATTACAATCCTAGAAAATCCATGAGGTCAATTGCAAAAGATCTCCATGGGTCAGAAGGAGGAGGCAGAAATATTGTCCATGAAGACATCAGATATAAGTCTTATATGATGAGGAAAGGTCAATTTGTGTCAGAAAAAGCATAAGAAAATCACTACATCAGATCTAAAAGGTTCTTAAAGAAACTGAAAAATCCAGCAGAAGAAGATTTGATTTGGTTTTTCTCAAACAAGAAAAACTTCAACCAAGATCAAAACGTTAACAGCAGAAATGACAGATGGTTATGTGCAGACACTTCTAAAGTTCCAAGAGTTATGCATACAAAATTTCCTGCAACTGCCATGGTTTTAGGGGTTGTCAACAATGTAAGAGATGTGATGGTTCCTTACTTCTTTCCACTAGGTGTTAGAGTTAACTCTGCATTGCAATCCTGAAAACAATTGTTAAGCCCTGGATATGGAAGGCCATATGTGTTTCAGTAAGACTCTGCACAAACACACATGACTCTAGTAACACAGGATGGCTGAAAATGTTCATGATCACATATGCCCTAACATTTGCCCTCCTAATTCCCCAGATCCCAATCTAATGGACTATCACATGTTCAAATCAAGTGATCCTGGTTCATTTTGGACGTTACTCTGACTATGGCAGCTTTCAAAGAATCTTTGGTGTTATGCCCATAATACCAAAGATTCTTTGAAAGCTGCCATAGTCAGAGTAACATCCAAAATGAACCAGGATCACTTGATTTGAACATATAGATGACTTAGATCTCATATAGAATCCGTTATGAAGCTGAAGGTGGCTTTATTGAATAACATTATGGAAAAGAAGGTTTATTGTTATCCTCATAGTATTTTTTGATAAATAAAGTTATTATCTGAAGTTATATATCTGCTTTTTTTTATAAGCATAAATCTGTCCTCAAATATCTTATGCACCCTATATATATGTATGTATATATATATATATATATATATATATATGTATGTATGTATGTATGTATGTATTATGTATGTATGTATGTATGTATGTATGTATGTATGTATGTATGTATTATGTATGTATGTATGTATGTATGTAAGCATGTATGTGCCTATATACTGGTGAATCAAAAGAAGACTTCAATATCTTGGAAACAGAAGATTAAATTTATTAAATGACTTATGCATTCAAAACTCTGAGTTTCTTGATAGCAATTTATTCCATAAATGTTATCATGTGTCAGCTGTTGCAAGCATATTTAATACAGAAAGAAGCACTGTTAGTGTGTGCCAAAAGCCAACACTGAATTTGTTTGAATTTTCAAGGGGAACAACCCTTCTACACTTGTTTATAGACTTTATTTTAAATTAATCTTAATACATGGCTGTTTGATTATGAAGTTTCTTACAGAACCATATGTCTTTGGATTCAGTTCCACAGCTAGGCACCTTGGCTCTTCTACTCCACTCCCCATTTGACCAAAGCCTTGTGAATCAATTTGGTACATGGAAACTGAAAGTAGTCAACCCTATGTCTATATCTAACTATCTATACATGTGTGTGAATGTGTTTGACTCCCAGTGTCTAAATACAAATATAAATTATATTCTTCCAAAAGATGTCTGACCATGGGTAAATATTACTTTGTTAATCTTGCTTGGAAACAGGTGAGTGTTGGTGAAAAGAGGGGCATTTGGCTATAGAAAATCTGCTTCAATAAACAGCATCTGACACATGTAAGCATGGCCAAGTGGATGTTAAAATTGTGTTGTCATAGATGATGATAATGATGATGCTGATGTATGCATGTGTGCTATAGCTCTTTATATGATGTCTTGCAGCAATATTAAGACACATTCAATGCAGAATTAGAATTCAGGAAGAAATTCTTGTGAAAGAAACAACCTAAACAATAAACTACAATTGAAATAATAGAAAAAAAAAATACATTGCTACCCGCAGGCACAACCATGCATCCTGTCATCCCATTGAATAAATAGAATATTTACCTGTACACCAAACCCTACATTTCAATGACATTAATGTTGTGTGGCGGGACATGACTTAGTGGTTAGGGTGTTGGACTCATGATCGTAAGATTGTGATTTCAGTTTCTAGATCAAGAGATGCATTATGTTCTTGAGCAAATCACTTCATTTCACATTGCTCCAGTCCACTCAACTGGTAAGAATGAGTTAATCCAGCAATGGACTGGTGTCCCATCCAGGGACAAATATATACATCAAAGAAACTGGGAAACTGCTGCATAGGGAGACAGTGCTGCTTAATATCCACATTGATGCACTCTATCCTCCTTGTGATATCTATTATTTTTCAATGTAGTCCCCACCCACGCTTCTTCCATTGGTGTTGCAGTTCTTGGATCACCTTGGTGAAAAATCTTTCATCCTGTTTGTCAAAAAAGTTATCAGCAGCAGACATGACATCATCATCACTGTGATGTGGTTCCCAGCCAAGAGTGTTTTCATGTTAGGGAACTGATGATAGTCACATGGGGCCAAATCAGGAGTACAAGGTAAGTGATCAATC
Source organism: Octopus sinensis (assembly GCF_006345805.1). Lineage (NCBI taxonomy): Eukaryota > Metazoa > Mollusca > Cephalopoda > Octopoda > Octopodidae > Octopus > Octopus sinensis. Next base: position 37,265,251 of record NC_043008.1, read on the forward strand.
AATTCAAAACCACAAACATGCACAACAGCCATTAAAACCAATGATTTGTGTAGCGGAGCATTGTCCTGATTAAAAAAGACCAATTTTATAAGCTTTCCTGGGAGTTTGGTCTTGATGCTTTTCATAACTGCCTTGGCAAGATGGCATAATACTCTGCACTGTTGAGGTGGCCCTTTTCAAGATAGTCAATAAACACAGTGCCTTTTGCTTCCCATAAAAGTGAAGCCATCACCTTCCTCACAGATGAAATGACTTTGGCCTTCTCTGGAGCAGGTGAGGAGGGATGTTTCCACTGCATGGATTTTCTCTTTGTCTCTGGCTCAAAGTGATAACCCTAACTCATGGTAGTTTAGGGAACATTCAAGAAAACCAGCTGAATCTGACTCAAATAGTGTCAGATTTTCCTGTAATGTAATCATCCTGGTGCACTTTTCATCAGGTATCAGAAGATGCAGAAACCTTCATCATGCCAAGTTCATTGTGCAGAATATATTTCCAATTCTCTTATAGGATATGCTAATAGCATTGGCTATTTTGTTTATAGTCAATCCCCTGTCATCCATCACCATGTGGTTATCATGCTCAATGTTTTCCTTGGTGGTGGCAGTTCAGGGCGTCTAGACCTTGAGTCATATTCAAGACTCCTGCTTTCCTTCCTAAATTCAGCTGCCCACTTTTGCACTGTTGATAAAGCTGGAGCATCATCCTCTAATGTGTCAACCCTGTCAATATGAATATCCTTGAGGGCTAAACCATTTTTCTGTAGTTACTTGATAACAGCATAATGCCAAATTTTGTCCGTTTTGAAGAGAAGTCACTACTAGTTACTTTTGAAGTCTTCTTTCAATGGTCAGTTGTCAGTTTACTTGGGAAGACACAATGCACATTATTTACATTATTTACATTTGACGGATATTTGTCCTCACCATGTTTGTTGTTAACACAATGTTTCAGCTGGTATACTTTCCAGCCTTCAGCAGGTGTTTTGGACAAATTTCGAACCTGGGTTCTCATTCCAAAGGTATTTTTCAATGTAATTATTATTATTATTATTATTATTATTATTATTATTATTATTATTATTATTATTATTACTATTATTATTATTATTATTATTATTATTATTATTATTCAGGTCACAGCCTGAAATCAAACTCGGAATTTACGGGGGGGGGGGCGGGGGGTTAGTAGCCCGTGCACTTAACCACTACACCCATGGGCATATGGCATAGTGGTTAAGAGCACGGGCTAATAACCCCAAGATTCCGAGTTCAATTCCAGACAGTGACCTGAATAATAATAATAATCATGATAATAACATCAAAAAATACTTTAGAAATGAGAACCCAGGTTCGAAATTTCCCCAAGACACCTGATGAAGGTTGGAGGGTATATCAGCCAAAACGTGTTAACAACAAACGAGATGAGGACAAATATCCGTCAAATGTAAATAATGTACATAATTTCTTATCTTTTAAATATAGAACTGTAAGACACAATTTAGTTATTAATAAGTGTTAAGATTAATGGCTGCAAAATTTCACAGCCCTTGAATCACTCCCTTGCAATCAGTTAATGACCTTTTGAGCCCACCCTCATATATATGATGGGCTTCTTTCAGCATCTGCCCACCAAATCCACTCACAAGGCTTTAGTTGGTACAAGGCTATAATAGCAGACACTTGCCCAGTGGGACTGAACCCAGAACCATGTGGCTGTGAAGTAAGCTTCTTAATGCACAGCCCAATGTCTGTCACACTTTTATATTTTATAGATCTGTATCATAAATTTATTTTGAAAAACAAGACAAACACGAACTGAAGCAATAGTTATTTTGGTGGTGTAAGAGACTTCAGTGCAGATATATGATAAAGTAAATAAATAAATAAATAAATGGAGGGGAAAAAAAAATTCTCGACTTAGCTGGACATGTTGACTGTCTTTTGATGTGAAAGGTAATTCAATTTGTAAATCTATTTATTTATCTTAATATGTAATGTAAAAGGAAATATGAGAATAAAATAAAAAAAGAAAATGATATTTATAAATAAAAGGAAGTTATTTTCTTTTATAAACAAGAAATACTTGAATATGTCATTTCTGTTGTCTACCCCTCACTCTTGAACATAGCAACAATACAAAGCAAGATATATGGATAAGTCAAGTAGATATAATGTTGCTTAAGCTTGGAAAATGTACCAAAGTATTGAATATGTAGCTAGAGACAGACAGTTTTACATGCAATATAATATAGACATGTTTTCTTTTACCTTTTACAGAGATAATATAGATATTACTTATACACACAATCTGTGCAGATAATATTGATATATGAATGTAAATAACATATACATACCTACACACACACACACACACACATGCACATATACACACACTCACAGGCTCACACACATATATCTGTAACATTATCGCTAACTCATGATTAGCATAAGTGAAACCGGTTGACTATTAAAGCATTTTATTTCATAAAATATTATGTTGAACAAACTATCTATAGATAGTTTGTCTAACATAAAATTTGTTCATTTTCCTTCTTTTTATATTTGTTACAACAATTCACCAGATGCAATTTTTTATTGAACATTTTCACTATATCTATCCATTTATCTCTCCATTAAAGGTGGCGAGCTGGCAGAATCATAAGTACCCATTATGCACTGGGGTTGATGTAATCGATTTATCCCTTTGTTTGCCCTTGTTTGTCCCCTCTACATTTAGCCCCCTGTGGGCAATGAAGTAAAGATAATTTATGTATCTATCTAACTATCTATCTATCTACCTATCTATCTATCTATCTATCTATCTATCTATCTATCTATCTATCTATCTATGTATGTATGTATGTATGTATGTATGTATGTATCTATCTATCTATCTATCTATCTATCTATCTATCTATCTGTCCACATATCTATATATGTATCTATCGATGAATCAATAGATAGATAGATAGACAGACAGACAGGTAGATAGATAGATAGACAGACAAACAGACAGGTAGATAGATAGACAGACAGACAGACAGACAGACTGACAGACAGACAGACAGACAGACAGACAGACAGACAGATAGATAGATAGATAGATAGATAGATAGATAGATAGATAGATAGATAGATAGATAGATAGATATTACTTTCTGTTTAGTTATAGTGGCATTTGTGAAAAAAGAAAAACAACAGAAATTAACAAATTAGAGTATCTTATTAAACCCATCTTAACTAAGTAATGATTTATGAATAATTAAACCATGAAGCCTGAAAAATAACTCTTTCAAATATCTCTTGGTAGAAAGTCGGACAAACACCTTGCAGAGTTTAGTTATGTTTCTTTACATTCTTTACAGTCTGAGTTCAAAATCCTACTGAGTGAACTTCGCATTTTATCCTTCTGGGGTCAAAAATGGCAAGAACCAGAGATATACTAGTCAGTTTAATTGACCATATATACTTTCTCAATAAAAATCTATGCCAAGGTTCTAATGCTAGAAATCAGTTTTACTCACATTAAAATAACTGTTGGAGACAGAATCGGTGGAGCATCAGTAATGTTTTCTTTTTAATATTTTGATACGTTTATTTATATTCTAATTTAAAAGCCTGCTTTCATCAATCCAGGATCAATAAAATAAAATTCCAATCAAGTACTAGTGGGACAGCATTAATATAATTGAATATATCTCTATTTCCATCTGCCCCACCTCCAATTTTACTTTCCTGCTTATGCTAAAAATAAATATTATTAATAGTAAAATTGGTCAGGTGCAGATACATTAACGTAGACTTAATATCATGCAGAAATTTATCTAAGTTACTTTGTGTTAGGAGTTTAAGTCCCACATGGTTAACTTTGCTTTTCTTCTTTTCCAAGGTGACAAAATGATTAACAGTCAAGTACTTGGTTAGGGGTTGTGGGTCATGACCTCAAGTATTATTTTGGGGTATGATGACCCTGCCTTACATCAGCCCCAAACTCAGCTAGCTCTCATTGACAGTACCTGAAATGGGGCCTCAATCCAGTATAATACATTCATCCCTGTTGATGTTAAAATTCCAGGTTGAAATCAAGCATGGCTGGTTACAAACCTGAATTGAGATAGAAGGGTGTACGAGTGTAAGACAAGAATCCATGGTCTGATTTAAGTGAAACTTTTGTTATTCCATTTATATTCACATTTCAATGGTACCTTACTTTCAAAGCATTTTCCCAATCATTTGCCAGTTTGGCTATTTAGAAAGGTACCCCAAAAATACTGCTTATCTTGCAAAAATTGTTTTATTCCATTTGTATTCACATGAGCATCCGATTCATGATGTCTCCTGCTTTTGTCTCTTTCCCTCTGTTCCACCAGATGCTCAGCTCTTGCTTTATCAATCTCATTGATCCTTCTATTTGCATGCCTGTCCTGATCTTGTGTAAATATTTCATAAAGGACCTGTTTGTACAGGGATTTTTCAAGTGCATTTCGATTTTTTTCTACAGGTATTTTTCAAGTGCATTCAGTGTATCTCACCTCCAAACCCACCACAAGCCACTTTCTTCTAGAAAAGAAAGTGGGAAAGAGTTGTGGAGATCTTGGAGTTTCCAGGAAACTCTGTGTTTCCCACCAACGAAGTTTTGTTTCGTGAGCTTATTTTTTTCCCGAGGTTATTTCACATGCTTTCAATGAATACAACATCAAAATCACGTGTAAATGGCTCCCTTCCCCAGAAAAGGGAAGATATGGCTACTATTTCTTGCATGCCCTGCTACAATATAACAGCTGTTTCGGGTCCTTTATTGCAAATAGCTGTTACGTAGGTAACAAGGCGTGCTAGAAATAGCAGCCAAATCTTTGGAGGTGAGATATGTTGAATGCACTAGAAATAAACTTATAGAAGAAAATTATTTCACACCAAGGTTATGAACGCATGTTTTACAAAATATTTACCATGTTTAAAGTCATTTTCACTTTAAAATATTTTAAAATATGCCAAAAAGAATTTTTGTAATGGTATTTGCTTGAAAATAATTTTGCCACACAAGTCATTGGGTATGATGCCTTCAGGTGATATATAAAGGAGTTATATCCAATGACTGGTGTGGCAGCACTTTAATCAACTGCTAAAAAAATGAAGGTGATGCATTAGATTTGAATAATTACAGAGGTATCAAATTGTTATGGAGTGTGTCATAGCCCAACTAATTAGGAGGAGAATTAGTTTAGATGAGATGCAGTTTGGATTTGTGCCAGAGAGAAGTACCACTGATGCTATGTTTTTGGTAAGACAGCTACAGGAGAAATTCTTAGCAAAAGATAAACCTCTGTACTTGACTTTCATTCACATGGAGAAAGCCTTTGACAGGATCCCCCGATCCCTTATCTGGTAGTCAATGTGGAAACTATGGATAGATGAGTGGTTAGTGAGAGCTGTGCAAGCCCTGCACAGAGATGCTGTTAGTAAGGTGAGGGTTGGCAATGAGTACAATGAAGAATTCCAGCTAGAAGTAAGTGTTACCCAGGATCAGTTCTCAGCCCCCTCTTATTCATCATAGTTCTCTAGGCAATAACAGAGGAATTCAAGACAGGCTGCCCATGGGAGCCAAACTTAATCTAGCAAAAACCAAAGCCTTAGTAAGTATGAAGGCAGACAAACCACAAATCTCTTCAGGTAGATGGCCCTGCTTAATCTGTAGAAAAGGCATAGGTAGAAACCCCATAAAATGTACCCAGTGTAAGCTATGGTCACATAAGAGGTGCAGCAATATCAAAGGAAGGTTAACTGAGAAGATAGTTTTTGTATGTGGCAGATACACAGGGGCAATGAACACTGAAAATATGCAGAAAACAGCTTCCATCACATGCCAGGGAGAAAAACTAGAAGTAGTTAAATACTTCCATAACCTAGATGACCAAGTCAGTAGTGGGGATGGATGCTCTGGGAGCATAGCTGCTAGAATAAGAATAGCCTGGGCAAAGTTCAGAGAGCTCCTGTCTCTGTTGGTAACAAAGGGCCTCTCGTACAGAATGAAAGGCAGACTGTATGATGCATGTGTGCAAACAGCCATACTACATGCAGTGAGACATGGGCTGTGACTGCTGAGGACATGTGTAGCCTTGAAAGATATAAAACTAGCATGCTCTGCTGGATGTGTAATGTCAGTGTGCATATGTGACAGAGTGTAAGCACCCTGAGAGAAAAGGTGGACATAAGAAGCATCAGATGTGGTGTATAAGAGAGACAACTGCGCTGGTATGGTCATGTGTTACAGATGGATGAGGAGAGTTATGTAAAGAAGTTTCACACCCTAACAGTGGCAGTATCCTGTGGAAGATGTAGACCTAGAATGAGGCAGTGGGATGAGGTGGTGAAGAATGACCTTCAAGTGTTGGGTCTCACAGAAGCAATGGCAAGCGAGATATGCTATGCTTGAGAAGATCTGGCAAGCCAAGTAAGATCGTAGCTGTAGCTTATGCCAGTGTCACATAACCAGCCCATTTAAGAGTACCCTTCAATTTTCAGGCAATATGCTGTTGAGTCACATGAAAGCGTTTTTGTGGTCAATGCCAGTTCTGCCTGACTGGGACCCATACCAGTGGCATGTAAAAGCACCATTTAAGCATGGTTGAAGCCACTGCTGCTGGACTGGCCATCGTGCTGGAGGAATGTAAAAAGCACCCACTATACTCTCAGAGTGGTTGGTGTTAGGAAGGGCATCCAGCTGTAGAAACTCTGCCAGATCAGATTGGAGCCTGGTGTAGCCTCCTGGCTTGTCAGTCCTCAGTTAAACCGTCCAACCCAGTATGGAAAGCAAACGTTAAATGATGATGATGATAATGATTAACATATTGTCTGTTTAAATAAAGCTAAAATATAAATACTTACTGTATAAACAACTTACATTTTTGAAATCACATTCACTTTAAGATATTTCTGAATGATTAAAATACTGTTTTTAATGAAAGCGAAAATAGAAACATTTACTGTAGAAAACAACTCATATTTTTTCGTTGGCAAGTTAAAGTCACTAATGTGTCTAATTAAAAGGTTTGGAGTATTTCCCCATTATGCACCGTTTTGGGTATCTATACTGCCAAAACCCACAATATCTCAAGAACCACTGGTCCGATTTACGTGAAATCTGTTTTATTCTGTTTGTGTTTACATTTCAGGGGAATTTTACTTTCAAATTATTTTCCAATTATGTGCTGGTTTGGCTGTGTAATATTGCAAGCAAGCAAGCAAGATTGAAATTCATTTTTAATATATATATATATATATATATATATAAACTGTGACCTCGTGTGTACTGTTGGCGATTTCTTTTCTCTGTATTCCCTTCTCTGGATCTTTCCTTCTCCTATGTTTCCGACGAAGAGCTCCGCTCGAAACGTTAAACCCTCCTTCTTTCCTTCTTACCTGAGCGTCCAATAATGCTATATTTGTTCCACATCCTCGCGTTGTTGTGTTTTTTTGTGCTTTCTTGTTTGGATTAACTTTATATATATATATATACAAGCAAAACGCTCCCTGTCCAATGGATGGTACTGAGTTGTCAAACATTTAAACCAAATTTTCTCAAAAGAACTTGTCTGACTGTCCCATAGGCCTCCCCTTTGAGAAACACTGATTTAACCTAAATTTGAGACACCAGCAAAAGAAGAAATAAAGATAAACTTCTTTTCTATTCCAAAGAAAAACGATTTTATTCACACAAATATGCAACCGAAGAGTTTAAAGTACCAGTAATGATAAGGTTGTTGAGAACACAAACATGGTTTAAACAGTAAGCTTGACAGGAAAGAAACATGTTTTCTTTTTATTAAAAAATAATTAAGCATGCCTTAATTTCAATAAAATGTTTGGTTTTGTTAAACGAAGTTAAGGCAAAAAAAAAAAACTTCTTGAGAAACCAAATAGTCTTTCCTTCTTTCATGCCAAATGTGAAGAAAATATCTTTTTTGCATCTTACTTTTTTGGTCTCTTAAATATACTGCATTTTGTGGCATTATTTCAAGCCAGCCAGCTTTTTTTGTGCAAACTGCATTTTTCTCGCATACATGTAGTATCAATCACAACAGCTGATGTACTTGCGCATTCAAATGCACGTTCCCACGGCTTTATCGATCACATTCTCACCTGGAATCGATTTTTGTAATTTTTTCAAGACTTATACACGCCCTGATACCATCGGTATCTACATTAAATTTGAGCACAATCAGATGGAGGATGCCCGAGATCCTAGAAGACACACACACACAGAACAGATTTTATATAATATATAATATGTGTGTGTGTGTGTGTGTGTGTGTGTGTGTGTGTGTGTAACTATGTTTGCGTCTTTGTGTATTTGTTTGTCTTCCACCACTACTTGTTGGATTCTTTACATCCCTGTAACTTAGTAGTTTGGCAAAAGAGATTGATAGAATACATACCAGGTTTAAAACAAACACTAGTGTTGATTTGCTTGACTAAACCCTTCAATACAGTGTCCTAGTGTGACTGCAGTCCAATGAATGAAATAGGTAACAGGTAAAAAGAGATATGGCAGGTGTCTTTCAGTTCTTGTCTAACAAATCCACTGACAAGGCTGCAGGGCTATAGTAGTAAAAGATTCTTGTCCAAGGTGCCATGCAATGGAACTGAGCCCAAATAAAGTAGCAGAGAAATGAAGAGCTTAACCACTCAGCTATGCAATTATCCTTACTTTCTTGGCAAAATTTAGAACAAGTTATAAAGTAGCTATTTCATAATGGCATGAAGTTAAGTATCTTTTACTACGACTAACTTTTAGTTTCTCTGGGTTTTTTTCCTTTTTAAGTTAGTTTGAAAGAATAAATAGCTTTATTTTATATCCTACTTCATTTTATTATTATTTATTTAGTTTCCTGTTTTATTTTCACACATTTTCTGCTTCTGTGTGATATAATAAAGATTTCAATATTTAGTCTGAACACCTGCTGAAAAATCAGCCAAATCTTCATTGTTCTGTGAATTTGAAATAGTGATTTAAAATATTTGGTGCATCCAAAATCTCAGTACACGTACTAACATAGGACAGAGGTCACACATAAGAGGTGAGTATACTGAAGTGTAGCTCTGTGCAAATCATGGTAAAAGTTTTTGAAAACTGAATAACATTCGCCATAAACACATCGTTTCTTTTCCTATACAGCTGGAAAGATAGGTTTAACTGTTGATCAGTGAGTTGAAATTCATGCAGACACCAGAAATGTAGATATACATTAGAATGCTGCAGGTGTGTATTGAAAGATGTACAGTGGCACTAATGGCAAATGATGAGTGTAAATGAATTCTTTTCTTATCATACTTCTGTTAAAATAGTCTGTTTTTGTTTCAATTAATTCTCAAAAACATAATAAGGAACATTGTAAAAGAAGTTTGCCATTATTAAGCTGGTTTTTAGAGCATGAATTGAAATGGAACTTTGATGGAAAGTTTTAATTTAGATCACTTAAAAACAGCAGCTTTGAAGGAGACCAAACTCAACATTAAAATTGTTGAAAAGCCAGGGAACTCCGTCAGATCACAACTATGTAGGACGTACCCCTTTAAGAATACCATATGCACCAATGATAACTGCATGGTATGTAGGATTAGCCCTGGCATTAACTGTAGAACTCGAAATGTAGTTTACAGAATAAGATGCATAGAAGGTGCTTGTAAGGACATAAACATGACCTCTAGATAGAGATGAATTGGAGCGAGGTTACGGGCAGGGTGGCTTCCATAACCCAGACCTGGTCTGGGCAGAGGCTATACATGAAAGGGAAGGTGGAGGTGGCAAATGTGTTTATCGCATCTGTCATTACCTACTGCCTAACTGTTGTGTCATGCCCCAATTCATGGCTAAACAAGTTGGAACGCATGCTCTTACACTTCTTGTGGGAGGGTAGGTGGCCTCTTGTGAGGTGCTCTGTTTGCTGCGAACAGCTGCTAAAGGGTGCGATAGGGATACCATGGCTAAAGATGCGCAGGCATGCACTGAGGCTGAAGCATCTCTGGCTCTCCCTGGACTGTGAGTGGGTGTGGTTTCCATTAGTTGATGAGATATTTCCCAGATTCACCTCTTTTGATGAACTGGAATGCTGGATCAGGTGTAGACCAAGGCTGTGAGCTTGGCAAGCAGTGTCGCCAGGTGCTCGTGCTTCTCTCTGGAATGAGCAATGCCAGTGGAGGGGTTACTACCTCGGTTTGCTATAAGGGCTGGCAGAGAGGCAAGTGTGATGATAGCCTGGGGGAGACTCTGGGTTTCAATGAAAGACAACTTGCCAATCTGCATCCAAGAACTTTTGGCTCGGGACCTATCGACAACTTTCAGAGGTCCCTGGCTTGGCTGTGCTTCTGAAGTGTCTTGCCAGTTCGGGATAAACTCACATGGCACAGCATCTTGGTTTCGCCTATGTGCCCACATTGCAGGCAGAGCAAGAATACTGTTCTGCATGCAATCATGCAGTGTCCGAGTCTCTTGGACCTGTGAGTTTCTACTGAATGTGTATTGTCACAGCTGGGAAGAGTACAGCTGTCAGCCAAGTAGTTTATTGAGATCGTTCAACCGCCTTCTCTAAAAGAAGAAGAGAAATTCTGCTTTCTAGCCATAATAGCTATGGCAAAAGAGGTGATATGGAAGACACGCGGAAAAGGTATCACATCAGGCACCTTCATATCCAGGCATACTTTGGTTAACCTCCCTTAGGAGGTTAACCAAAGCATGCCCGGAGATGAAGGTCAAGTTTCTTCTGTAGGCCGAGTTTCTTTGTTGAGGGATAGAAGTAGTCCTCTGTATATTTCTAACTGCTGGGGAGAAATAATTACTGCTAACTCTAGGTTGATTTCTTCTAGTATTCCTTATCTTTGAGTTGCCCTATTCATAGTTTGAGAACGGCTTACTTCCAAGTGAGAAGTTAGTTTTGTGTATTTGAGTTCTTTTAGATGTTTATAATTTGATCTAGCTGGATGTTTATTCATTTCTGCCTGTGTAGTTGTTCCAGATTTTTTCAGGAAGGGGTTATCTGGGATCTACTTAAGTTTCCTTCGCAAATTGAACCACCTTTAATTTTGCTCGGATTGCTTTCAATTTTGGTATATCGATGCAAATCTGAATTTTGATTACGAACAACCAATTACTTTATCTCATAAATGAAAGAATCTGATGTTATTTAGAACTAACTTTGGGAAATTTGGGTAATTTTAGCCAATCAGCAAACAGCGTGGCATTAGCATCTTGTTATCATGATAACCATACGCAGTGTTGTCTTTTACTTCATCCATGTCTGTGCTGCATGTTGTACTGTGTCAATTCTTCACACAAGATTCTTTTCACCCACATGATCTATTTTAATTTTTCTGTGTTAGTATATTTCCTGTTTTTTCTCTGCTTCTCTGTGTTAGTATTTTTCTGTGCTTTTTCTGCGTGTCAGTATTTTTACATATTTTTCATTTCATATATTTTTCATACAGGTATTCTTTTTCTTGGATCAAATTCTTTGTTGACCAGTTATTCTTATCGTAGTTTACAAATCCAAGTATGAAAACGTTACTCAACTTTGGAGTTTTGAAGACAGATGCCCCCTTTTCACACACACACATGCACTTATATATTAATGATGCACACAAATACATGACAGGTATACATAATACTGAAATACACATAAAATAAACACATGCAGACAAATATATTACTATAACAAATTAATAAAATGATAAAAACATACGATCAATGAAGAGACAAAAGAAATAGTAAGAGGATACGTGTTTATTTTATTAGGTATTTCTGTTTATTAAGAAACCTACAATGAATAGGTCATTTCACAGATGCTAAACTACAAATTTCACAGGGTACAACCTGAAGGTTGATACCGCTCTGCTAAATGTTGAAAATTTCTGTCTCGCTATTCACTAAAAATACTCAATTTGTTCGTTTTTTAAACCCCTGTAACTTTTTCCTCCAATTTTTTTCTCTGCACATCATATCTTCATACCAATAAGACTAGAAAAGTGCATTATTTTAGCCAATTTTCAGATTTTTCACTTCCTTTTAAAAAATGCGTATTTTGTGAATCAGTTTAACCAGATCCGTTATCTGAACTGTATTCTCTTTTAAACTACTGAGTTTCATAGCTAAGGAAGAAATTAAACTGTTTTCCTACCACTGGAAGGAATTTATTTCTTCCAACTCACAGCCCTCGTTCCATAGTTTGATACCACTTTCCAAAAGTTGTTCGTTAGCATGTTTAGTGAGATTGGTATGCATTTCTTCGTCGATGGTTTTATATTTTTGTTTATTATTTGATGCTCAAAGTTTAAATAAATCAATTTCTGTTTTCATTTTCTCTAGTGCTAATTTCTCCCTAAGTTGTCTTTGTTGTTTGAGCTCTTCTGAGATTGGTTTGATTTGTAGTTTCTGTGGGAGAATTGTGTTGTACTCATCCATTTTTCATATACTTCTGCCTTATCATTATTTTTTATCATGTTCCAAAAAATAAATTTTCTAGCGTTTAGGTTTCTGGTCCAAATATGGTTAATGCGGTATTTAATTAAATTCGCTGACATTGGTACATTTTCATTAAGATTTTCGTATTTTGGTGATGATTCTTTTTCAAAATTGTTTGTAAAAATTGAGTGCAATGTTGTGCATAGTTTGTTCAAATTATGACTAACTTTCTCTGTAAATTGTCTTCTCTGTTCATTTTCAGTAGCTTCTCAGGTGTAGTAATTTAATCCATCGATTTTGTTAATTAGAATAACCAGATTTGAGTTAATTTCATTTAATTCCTTCAACATGTTATCGTTGGTAATTTCATCCAGTGTATTTGTGGTAGGTTTCGGTGGCAATTTCCATTCCACTTGTAGGAAATAGTAGTAAGAGTAATAACTATTACCAGTTACTTCTTAGATTTTTCTACTTGTTGATTGATTCACAAACTTTCATACAAGAACATTGACTAAAATCTTCTTAAGAAAATACGTAATTACAATAATTCCAATGTCCTCATTAGCAAAAGCAAAACCGGTCAACAACCACAATACTTTCTCATTTAAAATACATTAGAATTATGTAAACTGAGCATTTTCCTTCTTTTATTTTATATATTTTTTGCTCTCACTCAACTACTTCTTGTTCACTGGTGATTTCTACCAGCAGTGTCTCGGGAGTCGCCATGGGAACGAGAATGGTCCCTAACTATGTGAACCTGTTCGTTGGTTATGTTGAAGCCCAAATATTCTCAAGTTTCACTGGTCCCACTCCCGAACTACAAGGCCGTTATATTGACGACTGTATCGGTGCGACCTCACTCTCCCATGAACATCTAGTCTCCTTCTTCTCTTTTGTCAAATCTTTCCATGCCCTCCACTTCTCCTGCACTATCTCTGACACCTGTGTCTCCTTTCTTGACATTTCGGTCAGCATTCATCACTCCACTTTCAACACCTCCATCCACTACAAACACAGACTCACACTCATACCTCAACTTCTCCTCCCATCCTAAACACACCAACTTTTCAATCCCCTATTCCCAATTGCTTCGTCTACGCAGGTTCTGTAGTGATGACCATGACTTTGAGACTCAGTCTCGACTCATGTCTCGACACTTCATCCTACATGGATATCCCCACCTCTTGGCTCACAGCTTCTTCCCTAACCCAACCTCCCAAGCTGGCTCGTTCCCCTGCTCCTGTCCACGCAGCCACACTTGCCCTTACCTCTCCAGTACCACCATCCTCACCAGCACCCATCATCGACTCTATCACATCACCGCCTCCTTCACCTGCACTTCTACCAATGTCATCTACTGCATCTCCTGCTCCCTCTGCCCTTCTCTATACATCGGGCAAACAGGACGCCGCTTGGCTGACCAGTTCATGGAACACCTCCGAGACATCCGATTCGGCAATGACACCTCAGTCTCGTGCCATTTCCACTCTGTCGGTCACTCTTTACAACACCTGTCCGCGTTCGGCTTGTCCTTGCACAGGGGCCATCCGAACTCTCGTTCGAACCATGAACAGGGATTAATCGTCTCTCTTCACTCCTTTGCACCACATGGGCTCAACTCTCCTCCCTTCTTCATCTAAACTCCTCCCCTCGCCTCTCTCCCCCTCACACCTACTTCCTCCCACCCACCTCTCCTCTCTTGCTCTGACTCCTACTTCTCTTCACTCCTACTCTCTTCTCTTCTCTTCATTCCTACCCACCTTCTCTTTCCATCCCTCGTAACCCCCACCCACCCCTACACATTCCAACCCAACCTTCGTTTCCTTCCCACCCCACCCCATCCCTTACACCCACTCCCACATACCCCACTTCTACCCCACCCTCTGCTTACCCACATAACCCATCTCTACCGCACTCTCAGCGTAACCCACACTCCACCCTTGCTTTCCCCAGTCTCACTTCCCCCACCTCCCAACACCATCACACCACACAACACATCACATCACCATGCACACACTAGCACTGACCACTTCCCAGCCCCACATCTCCACACATGCACATGTCAAGGTCACCAGCCCTCTTCCACACGCACATACATACTCTCTTATACACAGGCATACACACCTTCGTTTTGGGATCACCACTACTTTATTATCTCCCATTTTTCCTAGCTCTCCTGTGTGACCTTTCTGTCTAGCATTTGCCATGATAGATCGCTAGCCACTACACATTCTTTATTTTCTCTCCTTGTTTCTTTCTGTGTTCCTTTGTATGAAAGAGTATAGGCTCGAAACGTTAAAGACGTTTTCAATTCCTGAGCGTTAAACTAATACATCTGTTTGTTGTCTACACCACCTGTCTTCGTCTTGTTTTTTTGTGAATTCTCCCTACAGATATATATATATTTATATATATATATGTATACATGCATACATACACACACATGCACATACGCACACAGATGTATATATATACTTGGTGACCTTGCTGGTACTGGTGGCACATAAAAAACACGCAATCCTCTCTGTAAAGTGGTTGGCATTAAGAAGTGCATCCAGCCACAAAAGCCATGTCAAAGCAGACAGTGGAGCAAGGTGTAGTCTTCTTGCTTACCAGCTCCTGTCAAACCACGATGATGATGATATATATATATATATATATATATAATATATATATATATACACACATATATATATATATATATATATATATATTGCACCTGCCTCTCTTTCCCCTGCACTCTAACACCTACTCACCACTGTGTTATCTGTCATTTGTCTCCAAGTCTCTTGTATCATTATTTGTATTTTGCTGTGCTCTGCACCCTCAAACACCCCATACTTTACAAACACACTATCAAAGCTCTGTCCCCATCCAATCCTACATATCTTTACCTTGACGGCCATCTGACACCTCATTACCAACTCTGACCTCCACCTTCTCTTCTAAGATGTGAGTAATCATATGGCTCCTCTTCAGCAAGAAACCCCATTCGATTCTGGTCCTTATTCTCATATCTTTCTCCTGTCTATACTTCATCCTCCTAGTGTGAAGTTCCTCCTCTCTTCTCTGAGTTTATAGTCTTGTAAGCTGCATAGAAACCTCACAAGTGGTGCTGGCACGAAAAATGTGCCCAGTACATGTTGAGAAGTGGTTGACATTAGCAAGGGCATCAAACTGTGGAAACCATACATAAGAAGACAGTGGAGCATGATGCAGTCTTTAGGGCCATTGGATTCTGTCAAACTGTTCGACCAATACAAGCAAGAAACACAAATATTAGATGCTGCTCCTGCTGATGATGATGACGATAAATCTTATTTATTTAATATTTATATATATATATATTGTTTTTTACCTTTCCTTATCTACCTATCTATCTACCCTACTCTCAATACATCCATGAACATTGATAGCACGATTAAGTACAAATTGTAACGAGTTCTTGTATTTTGTAACTGCTTTTTGTATTTGAAATTCAAATGTGTCTTGGAGAATATTAACGCTATAGTTTAGCCCTAGGTCAGTCCTTATGAAATAGATCTATGATCAAAGACATTCCATCAATAACCATTGCACCTTTTTTTTTTACGGGTATAGAATATCTAGTAATACATTTCTTGATGCATTCTTCATGTTTTAAGAATTTAGGTATGTGATTTGAGGGAGATTTGCTTACTGTTTCTAGTATTTTGAATGACCATGTTGAGACATGCTTGTTGGCTCGCAATGTGTCTTGTGGCACATTTAGCAAGTTGATGTTGTTTATTACATAGAACATTGAACCAATTAATTAGTTTTTAATGATATATTCCAATAAAATTTATTGATGCTTTGGTACCAAGCAGATTTACAGATTATTTCCTATCTTGTATATTGTAATCTGTTTCTATATTAATATGCTAATACACACACAAAACTGCAAATCACACACACACATACACATTCATATTCAAGCTGGTTTTCAAACATTCATGCAGATTTGAATGGGCACATGCATACATATACATGCTTGTAAATTTATGCACTTTCCTGTGTAAATGAAGGTATTTTATCATGCACATGCATGCACATGTGGTATGGGTGCATAGAAATACATACACTAATGCATTTACACACTGGTGCCCACATATAAACATGTTTTCATGCATGCACATTCCTATACATTCATGTAAATGTAATTGCTTTTTTATGCCTCAAAGGGCTTTTAAGAGATGGTGTTTAGCTTTAATTTCATGGCATTAAATAGATGAGCTAATCTGTCCCTGGCAAGATACCCTCACCGCATATATTCTGAAATAAGCTGGTGGTGCCTCTTCCCATCAATCATGTGAGCTGAGGCAATGTAGAATATAGTGTACTGTCAAGGATCATAAGAAACCCCAGAAGATTTTTGGCTTTCCTCCATCAACTATGCATGTGTTTCACCATCAATGTCCAGGATGCCTGTGTGCTTGGCAGCAGGACCTTCCGAGAGGTTGGTGGAGTATTTGATTGTGGGTCATTCTTGAGCTTTGTAGAGTGCAAGCAACTGTTAGGGTTGAAATATTTTCTTGTCTCAAAGAAAAGGGCATGCCTTTGAGAAACTAAGTATGTACCTTTGCTAGGAGAGTTCTTCAGTGATAGGGAAACCCAACATTTGGAGTGACTGGGAGTGCTCCATTTGGAAGAGGTTTAGGGCAATGGTGCTTTCTTGAAATGGATAGTACTTGAGATGTGTTGTTCATAGGGACAAGTTTGGCATGTCCCCACTGACAGATATTCTCTAGTTCTTTGCTTATAGAATCAAAACAAATTTGATTGGGTGTGTCTAAGCTGCTCACAGATAAGGGATGAATGAAAGTTCATTTCACCTGCATAAGCGTGAACATTGATGGATGCAACAGCAAGTAGATCATCGATGTAGTGGAGGAAATGAGTCAAGGACAAACCAGGACAAACCTTGGGGAAGATCAGATTAAAGTGGATCAGAAAGAACTCTGTCAATACATAAGACAATGGTGTGTTCTGAAAGGAAGCTGCTAATCCAAGAGATGAAAAATAGGTGGCGCCTAAAGGTAGGAAGTTTTGATATGAGATTTGACAAAAGTTTTATACAGATATGGTTGAAGGCTTTGCTACTGTCTAAAGCATCAGCATTCCTGTCACTAAATGTTTCTAATGTGAGGGCCCACAGGTAAGTGACATGGAGAAATCTGTATCTATGGGAGCCATATTGATGGTCACCGAGGAGAAAGGTAGTTCCAAGATGTTGGAGAATGTCATTGGGAATGAGTGTTTCCGTTACTTTTGAGACATCAGAACTGAGAGCAATGGGATGTAAGTCAGCTTTCTTTGGAATGCGCTTCCAAGTGTTGAAGTATATTTTGGTAGAGAATCAGAGATGAATGAGCTGGGAGAATGTAGGTGTATATTCTGTGGTGCAATGTTAAAGAGTAATGGGAAGGACAATTTAGGAGTCAGTGGTCTTGTTTGTTTAAAGCGGTCAGAGGTAATTCTGCACTTAATGCATGTGAGGACTAGGTTGTAGAGACCTTGGATGTTTAGGAAGAAGAAGGAGAAATGGCAAAGGGTTTAGGTTCATTTTTTTAAAATATGGGCAAGTGTGGATTGGTCTCCAAGTTTGTACTGAATTTTTAATTTCTCATTTCTTTGTCATACATACTGACAGTATCAAAAAGGCAGATTTCAATATGACATAAGATATGAAAAACTTTACCATCACATCATGCATGAAGCTTGAATAACCGGCCAGTGTGACTTGGAGTTCATGCGGTGATGTACCCATCCTGAACTCTGATGGTGAAAGACATGCATAGTTGATGGAAAAAACCCAAAAATCTTCTGCGGGTCCCTTATGATCCTTGACAGTACACTATATTCTACATTACCTCAGCTCGCATGAATGATGGGAAGGGGTACCACCAGCTTATTTCAGAATATTTGCTGTGGGGGCATCCTCATCAGGGGCACATTAGCTCATCTCTTTAATGCCATGAAATTAAAGCTAAGCACCATCTCTTAGAAGTCCTTTGAGGCATGAAAAAGCAATTACATTTACATGAATGTATAGGAATGTGCATGCATGAAAACATGTTTATATGTGGGCATCAGTGTGTAAATGCATTAGTGCAAGCATACATGCACATGAATGCATGCAGATACATATTTGTGCAAAGTACACATGCATATCTTTACATGCTTTCATTGTGATTTGGAAATCTAGTTTCTTAAACATGATGGCTCTTCATTGTTTAGGACTGCAAAAGTGCTGAGGGGCTCTTGCAGAGATATATCAGTTATGACCAAGGGGAAGAGGACTCATTCTCAATGTCCAGACATCATCAGCTGTTATCATTTAGATGATCCAGAACATCATCAATGACAACTGCATAATGTTGACAAGGGCCATCTCAGAGCAGTTCAAGGTGGCAACATACTAATGTAAAATATCAGGTACAAAACTTACGTGAAGACAAGGAAAGGACAGTTTGTGTTTTGGTAAGAAACCAGATCCAAGATAGCAATTTCATTATGTGATTTCTCCCTTCCCTCTCAACATCTTGTGGCATTTAAGCCCTCCAGAAATTTGAACTCCTTAAACTACTGCATTTGAGGAAGTTTTAGATAGGGAACCAGTGGCAAAGAACTCACTGGGCGATATAACGAATAGCAGAGATGAAGTGGATGGCATGGATAGTGGACACATGACCATGACTCTGCACTGGAGCTGTTATTGGGGCTGAAGACGGTTTTTTCTAAAAGGCCCGTTTCCTTTTTGCATCTAGTTTAACATATGTTGCCATTTTTCTTGGAGTATGTTGATTTTCCTATTTCCTTTGTGTTTTGTTTTATCATTAGTACAACCTGTATGTAAATGTGTGTGTGTATGTGTGTACCTGTGTGTGTGAGCGTGTGTGTGTGTATATATATACATGCACACACACACATATATATATGCACACGCACACATGCTCACACACACATGCACACACATAGCACATACATGCACAACACACAGGAACACATATAAATTACGTACATACACTTCCACCCACACTCACATGCATATAGACATACACACATACCTACATGCACTCATGTACACACACACATATATATATATTAAGAGAGAGAGAGAGAGGGACAGAGTGACTCGCAGAGCGAAACACAAACACAGCCATATGCATATGCACACACACACACATTCCCACTCCATCTACATACACACACACACACAGCCACACCTTTAACTACAGCTGTTGATTCATGATTAACCTCTCACAGTGACATATACATCAACATTAACATACACACACGCAGATCCTACCACACACACACACACTGACCATTTTCACACTCTCCTGTCCCAGAAAGCACTTTCTCATCATTCCTTCTACTTCAAGTCACTTCAAAAATGTAACTGCACATGATTGTTAGTGACTTTTTTTCCTCCTTTGTCTTGGACTTTCCTGTTTTTCTTATTTCCGAAGAAGAGCTATGCTTGAAATGTAAAACTACTACTCTTTTCCTTCTTTGAGTGTCTTATTAATACATTGCTTGTGCTACATCCACGCGTTCATTTGCTTTTTTCTTTTTTCTTTTTTCTTTTTCTTTTTCTCTGTGTTATTTTTAATTGACTATATATATATATATAAGGGCTGTATGAAAAGGTTTGAGCCTTGAAGTCTTGTACCATGTCTTGTTTTTTTGAGGCTCAATACTTTTCATACACCCCTTGTGTGTGTGTATATATATATATACATATATAAAATATGCATTGAATCTATGTAAAGGCATATGTGTGTATGTGTGTGTGTATATATATCTATATAGATATATATATATATATGCATGTCTATATACATACATATGTACACACAGACACACATATATATGTATATATATATACATACATATATATATATATATATATATATATATATATATATATATATATATATATATATATATATATATATATATAGATAGATAGATAGATAGATAGATAGATAGATAGATAGATAGATAGATAGCTAGATAGCTAGCTAGCTAGCTAGATAGATAGATATGCATACATACATACATATATATATATATATTCTTTTACTTGTTTCAGTTATTTGAATGTGGCCATGCTGGAGCACCATCTTTAGTTGAGCAAATCAACCCCTGTACTTATTTTTTTTGTGCCTAGTACTTGTTCTATTGGTCTTTTTTGCTGAACTGCTAAGTTATGGAGACGTAAACACATAAGCATCGGTCGTCAAGCAATGTAGGTGGGGACAAACACAAACACATACATATAAATATATATATATACATGACAGACTTCTTTCAGTTTCCGTCTGCTAAATCCTTTCATAAGGCTTTGGCCGGCTCAAGGCTATAATAGAAGACACTTGCCCAAAGTGCCACGCAGTGGGGCTGAACCTGGAACCATGTGGTTGGTAAGCAAGCTACTTACCACACAGCCACTCCTGCACCTATATATAAATATATATATCTATCTATATATATATACACATATATACATATATACATACATGCATTTATATATATATACATATATATATATATATATATATATATATACATATACATATACATACAGAGAGAAAGAGAGAAGAAGAGGAAAGGTGGAAAATGAACAGACAGCATGCATGTGCTTGCATGGTCTCCTAGAAACATCTATAGACACATAATGCAACCACACTCACCCACACTACACTAGTTATTTCATAATTTACTTTCTTTTATTATCCTTCTGTTGTTGTTGTTGTTGTTGTTGCTGTTTCTATCACCAAAGATAATATTGGAATGAGATGACTCAATGTAAGCCGCAACATTTATCTTGTTACAGTGATGGCATCATCATCATCATCACCACCATCATCATCATCATCATCACAACTGTTGTTGTTGTTGTCATTGTTGTTGCTGTTGTTGTTGTTGTATAGAAATCAGTCGTTCCTATAACATAATACTCAAGAGCTGTAAGTATTGTTATAGTGCTTATCTTTAAACTAACTTTATTAACACCAACATTATTGTCTCTACTCTGTGAAAGTTCTTTTAAAAAGAATCACGAAGCGTAACAATCAATGAAGGATGAGAATATCATGGAGATGATGACAGTGGTGGTGGTGGTGATGGTGGTGGTGCCAGCCGTCATAGCGATGACGACGATGGCATGGCGACGATGATGGTGGTAGCGATATGGCAGGTTTTCAGATTTCTAATGATTTAATATACATCACCCATTTGCTATATGTTGATTGATTGGATTAATATAAGTACACGAATGGTGAATGGTTTTGAAAAGCTTTACACAAGATTGTCTTTGGAAAATGCCATAATGATAAACTGCTTGAGTTAACTCATTCTACAGCGGAAGTGGTTAAAGGCCAGAATCTTCTGAGAGACTGTTTCCCTCTGTAACTTTCTACTAGTTCTACCGTTATCCACCGCTACCATCACCACAACCACCTCTTAACATACTTGCTGCCCTGTGTTGCCCATTCTTTTGCAAGAATCTTATGTCTCTCTATTGAAGTAATAATAGCATCATAGGAGAAAAATCTTAATTTATATACACACACAGACACACACACGCACACACACACATGCCCACACACACACACACATACACACATGCACACATTTATATGTGTATGTATGTATTTTTATCATGACAATGAAATGTAGTATGATTAATTATTGTTGGATTAAAGTGTTATCATACTCTGTCAAACGGACGTTGACAAAAATGTTTTTGCTGTTGTTGATGATGTGCTGATGGTGATTATTGATGATGATGCTGGTGATGGTGATGGTGATGGTGATGGTAAAGATAATAAATTTTAACAAAGGCACAAGTCAGAAATTTGGCTGAAGAGGAACAGTCCATTTCATTTAATTTTATATATGACTGGTAGTTCAAAATGAATTCTGTCTTCCACAGAGATTTTATTCATTGCACAGGAACAACTTCACCTGGCAGTTTTTTACATATTATTTTCTTTTAATTTCTCTTCTTGGATCTTTTTCCAGTTTTCAAATAAGGTGCTTATCATTTTTGGCCTCCATCTAGTTTCCATTCTCATAAGTGGATGTAATGTCACACCAATGTGATGGGAGTGCTTCCTGGTCACTTAGCCCTTGGTTTTGTTCTTATTACAGCAAGCAACTCTCCTTGTCTCTGTTAGTTACACTCGTGAGAAGGTATTCTTAAGTTCCTTTCTAGCAATGGCAACTGGATAGTTTTTTGACTGATCCACAAGCTGTGCCTGGTGTTATCTTAACTCTCATAGGCCTGGGCCGCTGTGTCTAATTTTACCCTTCATCTGAGCTCTAGAGCAAATAAGTAAATAACTGCATATACAGCTCAAAAGTAATGATTCCAAGCAAACTAATAGAGAGAATCCCATCAAAATTTAGGAGAATAACAACAATAGGCCTATCTCACAACTACCATATTTTTTCCCCTGAGTCCCTACTTTCCTCATCACTTTTACTGGTTTGATGCCTGGAATCGCTCTCATTTCCAGCATAAGTGTAAACTCTTCATCTGAAGGACAAATATCACCAATAATTTCCTCAACTGCAAAAATCTAGGCCTTGCTTGTTTATAAGAGGAAGTACTGGGTTCATTACATGCTTGTTTTATTGCAAAATCGATTGTTTTATTTTTTTGTTTTTATAAAAAAAAAAAATAAACAACAGCTATGGTGGGGGCATCATTAAGAATGAGTCATAAACAGACTTGACTACAAAACTGTAAAGTGATCAGTTGTTTAATTTTAGAATTTTATCTTCTTTTTCTACATGCATTGTTAATTACTGCTTTAATGGCAATCAAGCAGAGATGACATTTAAGCTATTCCCTCTGTAGTGGGAACATGACGTGACAGGGTTAAGACTGATGACCTCAGGGATTTGATCATGTTGTATCTTTTTCCTCTTGCAGAAAGCCCTAAAATAATTTTACTGCCATTACATGAGTAGCAGCTGAGTTGTCTACCTTAGATGCAAAGTTTTAAGGCCTTCCTGTCAGCACTCATTCATCATGACCATTATTTAATATCCGTTTTTCATGCTGGCATGGATTAGATGGTTTGACAGGAGCTGGCAAGCCAAAAGGCTACACTAGGCCCAACTAATCTGTTTTGATATGGTTTCTATGGCTGGATGCCCTTCCTAACACCAACTGCTTCACAGAGTGGATTAAGTGTTTTTGCATGGCACCAGCATCAAAGAGGTTACTAAGACAAAGAAGTTATGCAAGACAAGGTGTTAGGAAGGGCATCCAGCCTCAACTGGGGGAAGTAGTATTGAGGGACAGAGGAGGTGTCGTGCATTAGGAGAGAAAGATTGTAAAGATGTGATGGAAGGGGGAAGGGGATGTACTCCAAGTTATGGGCAGGTGTGTGCAGTGAGGTGGACTGGGGATTGAAGAAGGCAAGTGGGTGAGTTCATAAAATTTCAAAAGGAAAGTAGGAACTAGTAGGGGATGAGTGGGATGTAATGAGTGGGGACTGGTAGAGGGAAGGGGTATTGAGATAAGTTGTGAGGAAGTAACTGAAAAGAACATATTGTGAGTAGGTAGGTACATGATAGAGAGGGGAGGGGTGGGGGATACAGTGGTGGTCGGCATGGGGGGGGTTGTGAGGGGAAGTGGTACCTGGGGTCCATGGGCACAGATTTTACTTAGTTGGGCAGGTCTTCTCTAGCATGGCAAATCAACATTTGTCTTGGTCCATGTCATTTCATCTGTAAGGCTCAACATCTGAAGACCATTTCTCGCCACATCATTCCTGGGTCTTCCTTTTCCCACAGGTTCCCTCCTCATTTAGTGATTGGTATTTGTTTCTTTATGCAACTGTCCTCTCCCATACACATCACCCTTACCAGCACAGTCTTCTCTCATATACACTACCGCTGATGCCCCTTCTATTCAATTTTTCTCTCAAAACATGTATACCTTGCTGTAAATGCACACTGACTCAACTCATGTATTGTTTTGTGACCCTGTAGGGTCAGGAAGACACTTATGTCTATAGTAGACACAACACGCCCATGCTTACCACTACTGTACACCTCTCCACTTTCCATTATGAATCTACCTTCTCACAACATGTTCCTTTCAATCACTTCCCCCAACTTATCCCCTTAGTACCCCCTCCCTCTACCAGTCCCCACTCATTACATTCCACCCACCCACCTACTACTAGTAGCTGCTTATTTCCAATAATGACGTCTGCACGGACGACCTCCTAGTGTTGTTTCTAACACAGACGCAAAACTTGAAATTTGTGGAAACAATAAAAGGTAAGCTTGTTCTTAGTGGGATTTGAACTCAGAAAGTAAAGAGTCAGAATAAATGCTGCAAACCCTTTCTTCTGATGCTCTAATGACAGTAATAATAAGAATAATAGTGCTTTCTAAGGTGTGCCTGAGAGGGGGAAGTAGCTGGGTGATGCAATGAATTTTATAAATTACTGGCAGTCATTTTAATCATCTTGGAAGTTAAGTGAAAGACAATCCCCCTTGTTAGAGTTTGAAGTCAGAAGAATTTAGAGGGATTGTCCAAATATTGTAAATAACTCAGTTTAAAGCTCTGCTGCTTCTATTAAATCTAGCTTCCGACCAAACCCAAAAATTTGATCCTTTTTATCCAAGCAAAATACTGATCTTTACATTGATTAGTAGGTAGTTAACTCAAGCAATATTAATGTATTACTAGCAAAAACAGGCTCTTGTAGGTTTTGATGTCTTCTTCTTAATTTCTGTTCTGTGTTGTATTGCATATTGGGTTCTGTTAGCATATCAGTTTTTTTTATTTCTTTGTTTTAATAAGTAGCAATTATTAATTCTTTGCTGAATCCCTTCTCGTTTTCTGGATACAGAGATACTGTAAATAGTCTCCCATGACCATTCTCACAATTTGACAGACAGAGCGGATTCTGTTTCCAACGATTTGGTTTTGGTTTCAATCCTACTGTGCAGCACCTTAAGCAAGTGTTTTCTGTGATAGTCCTGGGCTGACCAACTTAGCAGTTCAGTAATAAAGAACGACAGAATAAGTGTCAGACTTAGAATAATAAATGCTAAGAGTGATTTGTTTGGCTAAATATTCAAAGTGTTGCTCCAGCATGGCCACAGACCAATGACTGAAACAAATAAAAGATAAAAGATAAACAGATGGAAAAGGGGAAAAGAATAAGCCCCATTACTTGACCGGTACTTTATTTACTAACCTGATAAATAAAAAAGTGAAAGGTGACTCCAGCAGGATTTGAACTCATAATGCAGAGATGTGGAAACAATACTCCCCTACAGTTTATTCAACGATCTAATGATTCTGCAAAGTTGCTGCCCTCAAGATTTTGATGTAGAGAAACAACAGCTGAACTACATTAAGTCTAGTGCTGTACAGTTTTTGCAATATGACTTTTAGGGATCTATATCAAGTCCATGTTGACCATGTGTTTGCACATGTCTGCACAGGCCTGGGCAAGATTGTGTTCCAGAGGTTGAGTTACAGTGGCCCAAGCAAGCAACTCTACCTTCCTTGTGCTACTAATGTTTATGCAAAGGTTAAAAAAAAGCTGCTGACTTGGGGTCATACAGCATGGCACCAGAGTCTTTGCATGGCACCAGGGTTTCAGAATGCATAAACTCAGAATAAATACTGAAATGGTTCTTGCTTTATTCTCTAAGAATTACAATTATCCAGAGATCAACAACGTGGTTAATATCAATCCTAAGGGTCTATATAAAACCAAGGGGTCGATAAACACCTGAAATGGTTGTGAGCATTAAGTGTGCTGAATTACCAGCTAACTGGATTTAGAAAAGCATGGAATTTAAGGTTAATTTCCTCTAAACATCGAAGCAATAACCAATATTTGCTAAACATATATTTCATATTAAATATTCTGACTATATTAATATAATATGATGTGAATGAAATTTTATTGTTCTTTATCTGTTTCATTAAGTATTTTTATTAGATTTATTTAAATGCTTCTTGTTGAAAATTATTCATAATACAAAAGAATGAAGGAATTATTGTTTGTAAATCAAGAAAATTTTATATTAATTATACTTTTTAATCTTATTTAAGAAATTTACGTTAGGATGGGATGAGGGTTGATAAGTTACCAGCATTGCTTCCATGAAGGGGTTCAATGATACAGGAAGTCTGCCAACCCCTGCACTGATCCACCTTTTTTAATCAGCTTTGAAAGGACAAGAGGCAAATTTTACCTCAGTGGGATTAGAACTTAGAGCAGAGGAAGCTGGAACAAAAACTGCAAAAGCATTCTGCCTGGTCCTCTAACAACTCTGCCATTTTACTGACTTGCCGAATGATTATTCTAGTAATAATAATGATATTTCATTTGAAGATTAGGTGTATAGTTAATTACTATGGCCTTGGCATAGCTAATTAGTAATAATTCTATCAACCTCAGAGGGATAAATGTAGCATTTGAATTCATAATGTAATGTGATTTATCTAAACACCTTAAGATGCTTAGTTTGACACTTCACCATGTCTACCACAGCAATGCTTTTAACTTAATATCATAGACATTTTTTTAAAAACTTTGGTACAAGACTACAGAACTGTGAAAGAAGTACTACTTGAATTGTACATTTATGAGTTCAAACCATTAGAACTGAACTTTAGAACTGTGATTTCTAATGCTTTTGCTTCCATAAATCAATTCCATCATTCAACAGTCTTTTGATACTTATTGAATTCTAAATTACTCTGTTTCCACTGAAATACTCCAGAGACTCTCTGATTTTCAGATGCTCTAGCACTTTATAAGTGTTTTATTCATTCTTATTCCTAAATTACTCTGTTCTAGCAAAGTGGCATTATTGCAGGAGATCTATTTAAGGTCTGCTATAATTATTATCCCATGAGGAGCTGGTATGCAAAGAAATGGTGTATAGAGATTGGTTTTGTCAGAATACTGTTATGGTCATAGTCCAGAGGTTTAGCAGGAATTTTTGATGAAGTAGTTCAGAACTGAATCTGTCAGATATTTACATCAAGTACACTTCATTTTATTTCATTGACAGACATTATACATATGTATGTGTGTGCACGTGTATGTATGCATGTGTGTATGTATGTATATATGTATGTATGTTGTATATATATGTAAGTTGTATATATGTATGTATATATATTTGTATATATATACATGTACATATGTATGAAAGTTTTATATATCTTTATATATAAAAGACAGGTTGTGTGTCTGTCTCCTACGATTTAGATTCCTAACTACTCCCACATTTTGCAGTGCAGTTTAACCAAAACCGGGTATCTTATAGTCGTGATTCATATCGAGCCCTTCTGGGTATTAGCACGTGTCTACGCTGAGTCTACGATTTAAAAAAAAAATTACCATAATTTTTTACCATTTTAATGCATTTTTTCGCTATTATATAAGGGAAGTAACTCTCTAAAAATGTCTACGATGAGTCAACGATTTAAAAAAAAATTTACCATAATTTTTTTTCCATTTTTAATGCATTTTTTTGCTATTTTTTGGCTATAACTCTCTAAAAATGCTTATATAGTTATTTCCCTTACAAACCCGAGCAATGCCAGGTGATATATATGTATGTTGACCTGCTCGCTTAGCCAGTAGGGTGGCATCATTCCAAGGCTAAAACATTGTGACCAGCGATGTGTAGCAACATCTGATGGTCTGGTCGGTCACAGTGATCACGGTGATATGTATGTATGTATGTATGTATGTATGTATGTATGTATGTATGTATGTTTGTATGTATGTATGTATGTATGTATGTATGTATGTTAGTATGTATGTATGTGTATATGTGTGTGTGTGTGTGTATGTATGTATGTATGCATGTATGTATGTATGTATGTATTTTTGTATGTATGTATGTATGTATGTTTGTATGTCATTATTCAGTTTATTTTAAGATTTCTTGCCAATAGAGAAAGAACTGATTTCTAACCTAGATCCAAGGCTCCTTCATTGGAATTTCCACATCAACAACAAAATATTTTTGTTTGTAAGTATGTATGTATGTATGTATGTATGTAAGTGCAGATTGTATGTTTTATGTATGTATTATCATACATATAGTTGCATATCTAGATATGCTCATATATATTGGGTTGTCTGGAAAGTTTATGCCGATTTTTAAAGGAAAGAAAAAGGTCAATAAATACTTGCCATTACATTTTTAATCAACCAAATATGAACCATTTTGTTGCACAAT
Source organism: Octopus sinensis (assembly GCF_006345805.1). Classification (NCBI taxonomy): domain Eukaryota; kingdom Metazoa; phylum Mollusca; class Cephalopoda; order Octopoda; family Octopodidae; genus Octopus; species Octopus sinensis. The sequence continues at coordinate 37,293,988 of NC_043008.1, forward strand.
GCGTCTCCATCTTTCCTTTAACTTGAAAATACCCTCTTCACAGAATTGAGGTGGTTTCATGGCAAAAAAATTCATCAAGGTATCTTTTTATGTCATCCAAGGAACTGAAATTTTTACCATTAAGACTATTCTGCAGAGACCTGAATAAGTGGAAATCCGAAGGAGCAATATCTAGTGAATATGGAGGGCGGGGTAACACATTCCAGCTGAGCTGCAGTAATTTTTGTCTAGTTCCCAAAGAAACGTGCAGTCTTGCATTATCATATTGGGAAACAACACTCTTATCTGTTGGCTAATTCTGGACATTTCTCTTGAATTTCTGCTTTAACTCATCCAGTTGTGTGCAGTATTTCTCAGAATTAATTCTCTGGTTACTTGAGAGAAGCTCATAGTACAGAATTTCTTTCCAATCTCATCAGACACAAAGCAAGACTTTTTTAGGGTGAAAACTCGCTATTGGGGTGGCTAAGGGTGGCTCATGTCACTTACTCCAGTATTGCTTTCTCTGAACATTTCGGTAGATAATCCATTTCTCATCACCTGTCACAATTTGCTTTAAAAAAGGCACATTTTCATTCTGTTTATAAAGCGAATCGCAGATGGAAATGTGATCCAAAAGGTTCTTCTCACTCAACTCATGTGGAACCCAAACATCATAGTGATTTGTGTATCCAAACTTTACCAGGTGCTCATGAACAACGGATTTTGATAGGTTGAGGCTTTCTGCCAATTCTCGGGTTGTGCAATGTGGGTTATTCTCAATTAATGACTTGATTTGGTCATCATCTGTAGTGGATGGTCTGCCTGATCACTCTTTATCAATAAGGATACAATCTCCAGCTCGGAACCATGCGAACCACTTCCATACAGTTCTTTTGGATAAAGAAACATCACCATAAACTGCGCATATTTCGTTGGTTGCTTGTGAGGCATTTTTCCCTTTATGGAAAAAGAAATGTATCAAGCGCCAAAAATGAACTTTCTTATCTTCCATTTTAAAGGGTTACTGAATCAACACAGGTTATAGGAACATAAACCTTCTTCCATGAAAAGATAGCTCAAACTGTGCTCTAAATGGAGGTGTAGTCAAATCCTATTTTATGGACTCATCCATGTTCTAAAATAAGTCAAAAGGTAAGCTACTATGAATTGGCATGAACTTTCCAGACCATCCAATATTTAAATGATAAACTTCTGGAAAGTTTTACAGATTTTTACAATTCCAGTGATGGATTGGATCTGTAGTCTTTGAATTAGCTTTCTCCTTTCTGTTTTGAGAAGCCTAATTTCTCAAGATTGGTATTATTAATTAATTTTTTTTTAACTAAACATGTTGAAACTTTGGATACTGGTACAATGTGTCACATACAACAAAATTTTGTATTTTAGAAGTTATTTCGTTACAAGTTACAGAGTGACAATGGACAAATTCGTGTTTGATAAGTGCCAATACATGAAACTCTCAGCTTTTGACTTACTCCGTAACTTCCACCAATAATATATATACATATTCATATATGTGTAAAAAAATCTCATCACACAATCAAAGCAATGAAAGAGCCTCTACCTGGTCGCTCGACACGCTAAAAATAGCAGCCAATGTATCCTCCTACCCAGTATTTTATAAGGTAAAATCTTAAATTATCAATTGACACATTGTTAATTATCATATAACAGCAATGCTTGGAAAAATCATGGATTCCATGGAAATCTGCAAGCATGAAAAGTAATATTCTTAAGATTATAAGCCTGGAAAAGTACAGGACAAGTTATTACACCTGTAAAAGTAGAGAAGAAACTATTATTTCAAGTAAAGTAAAGAATAAGAAACTTTTTACTTAAAATATATGTGTATAGACACACACACACACACACAATAGTAGAAAGATGGAGAGGGAGACACAGAGAGATAGCTACAAATGTTTATATTATTTGTATTATTTATTGAAGACCTGAGATTCTGTTCATGTACTGCTCTGACGATATGAGTGAAGAGAGTCTTCAGTTGGGAAATCACACTGGATACTCACAAAACTCAATAAAGGAAAAGAAAGTTATATACTACAGCAATACATAGTTATACTTGAACTTCTGTACTGAGTTCTTTTAATTCTTGGTTGTAAATTTTAACATACGTATTTTTACATACATATATGCATACATACATGTATGTATATGAATATATATATATATATATAGGTGTAGGTGTGGCTGTGTGGTAAGTAGCTTGCTTACCAACCACATTGTTCTGGGTTCAGTCCCACTGCATGGCACCTTGAGCAAGTGTCTTCTACTATAGCCTCAGGCCGACCAAAGCCTTGTGAGTGGATTTAGTAGATGGAAACTGAAAGAAGCCTGTCGTATATATGTATATATATATATGTATGTGTGTGTATATGTTTGTTTGTGTGTCTGTGTTTGTTCCCCCCAACATCACTTGACAACTAATGTTGGTGTGTTTACGTTCCCGTAACTTAGGAGTTCAGTAAAAGAGACCGATAGAATAAGTACTAGGCCTACAAAGAATAAGTCCTGGGGTCGATTTGCTCGACTAAAAGGCGGTGCTCTAGCATGGCCACAGTCAAATGACTGAAACAAGAACAAAAGAGTAAAAAAGTTGACTATATAAATGTATGTATATATATATATATATATATATATATATATATATACATGTATGCATGTGTTGCTTGTGTGTGTGTGTGTGAGTGTGTGTGTGTGTGTGTGTGTGTGTGTGTGTGTGTGTGTGTGCGTGTGTGTGTGTGTGTGTGTGTGTGTGTGTGTGTGTGCCACCATAGACATTGTTGATTAGATATCAAATTATTAGCAGAAGGTTGACTGTCTGAATTATGTCAGTGTCGTTTGCAAGACACTTAACTCTCAAATTGGCAAAAACAATTAGCAGTAAATAAATTCCAATGGAGGTCTGATGGAAGTTGCAGCTCTAAGTAATGGAAATACTCTATTTCAGAACTAATTTTTATGAAGAATGGTTATAATTAATTAAATTGATGCATTATGTTACTTGCATAACTTTTCTTTGTTGTCAACAAATTTAGAAAGTAAAAGCATGTAAAAATGTCTCTTAGATTTTAACTTGGACCAATGAGAGATAATAATATACACTATTACTTATCCATAGTCTGGAATTTTATAGTTTCGGAGTATTTTATACAAATTCTGTAGGACAGGATTCAACATCTGTCATTGTTAATATGTTGCACTCCTGGTAACTGAATTAACTCTAAACCTGTTCATGTACAAATTAAAATATTCTGAGAGCAAATTAAAACTTTCTGAAAGCAAATTATAATAATCTAAAGCAAAATTATCTCAGAGAAAAATATATACTTTCTGTTATTAGATAATGGTTTTCTAATTTAGGGTCGACAGTTTTAGGTTAACACTTTTGAGGGGAGGGGAATAGCTAATTAATTTCATCTAAGTACATGAATGATACTTTGTTGAATCAACTCTGGTAAGACAAGAAGTAGATTTGGTATCAGAAGGATTTCAATTCAGTAGGCAAAGAGTCAGAAAAATTCCACAAAGCATTTTCTTCTGAGGCTCTGACAATTCTGCCAGCACAAGACCATCAAACTATATCTTTCAATGTCTTTATATAAAAATAATATAGTTTTTTTGTGATACAGTCCATCTATAAGTTTGGTATAAACTTTTGCAGCTTTCTTCAGTATTACTTATGGGAATTTATTGAACTTTTCAACAAATGTGTCAATCGTGTTCTATCTTCCTTGACTTTGTCACCAATGCCTCTATGATGCAAATGCAATGTATAATCTTCTATGCCCAAATATATGATATTACATTCTTCTATGCCCAAATATATGATATTGTATTCTTCTATGCTCAAATATATGATATTGCATTCTTCTATGTCCAAATATATGATATAGTTTTCTTCTATGCCCAAATATATGATATTGCATTCTTCTATGCCCAAGTATATGATATTGTATTCTTCTATGCCCAAGTATATGATATTGCATTCTTCTATGCCCAAATATATGATATTATATTCTTCTATGCCAAAATATATGATATTGCATTCTTCTATGCCCAAGTATATGATATTGTATTCTTCTAAGTCCAAATATATGATATTGCATTCTTCTATGCCCAAATATATGATATTGTATTTTTCTATGTCCAAATATATGATATTGCATTCTTCTATGTCCAAATATATGATATTGCATTCTACTATGCCCAAATATATGATATTGTATTCTTCTAAGTCCAAATATATGATATTGCATTCTTCTATGCCCAAATATATGATATTGTATTCTTCTATTCCCAAATATATGATACTGCATTCTTCTATGCCCAAATATATGATATTGCATTCTTCTATGCTCAAATATATGATATTGCATTCTTCTATGCCAAAATATGTGTTGTTGTATTCTTCTATGCTCAAATATATATTGCATTCTTCTGTACTCAAATATATGATATTGTTTTCTTCTATGCCCAAATATATGTCGTATTCTTCTTTGCTCAAATATATGCTGTTATATTCTTCTTATTTCATCTACTCCAAAAGGATGAAAGGCAAAGTCAACCTCAGCGGGATTTGAATTCAGAACGTGAAAACGAACAAAATAATGCTAAGCATTTCACCCAGCATGCTACCGATTCTGCCAGTTCATCGCCCTAATAATAATGATAATAATAATAATAATAATAATAATAATGATAATAATAATAATAATAATAATAATAATAATAATAATAATAATAATAATAATAATAATAATAATAATAATAATAATAATCCTTTCTACTATAGGCACAAGGCCTGAAATTTGGACAGACATTACACATGGTGATATTTCAAGTGCAGACTTCTTCTATTACATGATGTGCAAGCTTCTTACCCCAAAGCCATGACTACACCAATATAGCAATTTTTTTTCCATTTATTTGATTAATTTAACCACTACATGTAATACATCTAATTAAATGATGCTTGATTTAATATCTATTTTTAAATATAAACGAGCAATACATATATATATATATATATATGTGTGTGTGTATATATGTAGTTTTTTGGAACATTACGGTCATCAATGATTTATTATAGTTTCAAGTAATATAAAATAGTTAAAAACGAAAACCAATTTAAAGGATTACAGACTCATTGAATTCATGACTGCTAATGAAATTATCCAAATTTACTAGCATTTCTCATACTAAAATAAAATAAAATTAACTAGTTTTTTTTTTTTAATCAAAGGAATATTAAGATTTAATATCCTATCAAGCATAATCAGATTCTTCAATTTGAAGTAAAATAGGAAATATTTGTCTTTCACCATCATTGTTGCCATCACCATCACTATCTCCACCGCCATACCAACATCATAGTAATTACTATGACCATAATCAACAGCATTTTAACCATCATCATCACCATGGAAACTATGCATATCGTCATCATCATCACCATAGAAACTATGCATATCGTCATCATCATCACCATGGAAACTATGTATATCGTCATCATCATCATCATCATCACCATCATCATCATCATTGTCATCTTCATCGTCATTGTCGTCCTCCTCCTTCTCATCATCATCATCATCATCATCATCATCATCATCATCATCATCACCATCACTAACACTATCATCCCTTCTGGAAGCTACCAATGCAATCACTATGAGTTCAATCCCATGGTATAAACAACCTCAATCATGGGCAAGTGTTGTTTACAGTAACCTTGGATCAACCCAACCCTTATGAATAAAACTAGGGTAGACAAAAGCTGCTCAGTGTCCGTAGATTTAATGGAAAAAATCTGGCCTTGTGCTCTGCCATGTCACACTGATTCTGTCTGAGGATTATGTTAATGGTTCACATGTCTACATGTCTACTCAGCTTCTTACAGACTAGTTTAGTGGACAAGTAGATTAGTTGTATTAAAAAGAAAAAACAAATATTCATCGTTGAAACCGATGGGGATCCTTCAACTATGCTGTGCAATCATTGTGTATGAAACTAACCTCAACATCATCACTAATGATGTTTTTATCACCATCTTCCTTGTTTTTTGTTACTACAGCTATTATTGTCAGTACAGTAAACAATGCTACCACCACCACTACCACCACCACTACCACCACCACTGCCAGCACCACCACCAACACAACCACCACCACCACCACCACTGCCACCGCCATCAAGAACATTCTTGGTTTTCTGCAGTTGCATGGTCTAGAAGAAAATTATTTTTTCCAATTCATGGAGGATTGTTATTGTTATTATTATTATTATTGTTTTTATTATTTTTAATAAATAGGAAATCATTTAGTAACAAATTTAATTAATCAGTTAAGGAAAATTTATATTATGAGATGTAGAATTTAACAATTAACAAAACCAATGAGATGCTTTCGTCCACAGTTGTATGTCTCTGCAACAACACATCACCACCACCGCCACCACCACCACCACTACCACCTCCGCCATCATCCTCCTCCTCCTCATCATCATCACCATCACCATGGCCACCATCACCACGACCACCACCACGACCACCACAACCACCGCCACCACCACCACCACCACCACTATCATCATCATCTTCATCATTGTCACCATCATCATCATTATCATTCTTCTTCTTCTTCTTTGTCATCTTCTTCTTCTTCTTCTTCTTATTATTATTATTATTATTATTATTATTATCATCATTATTATTATTATTATTATTAGTTGTAGTAGTAGTAGTAGTGGTAGTAGTAGTATAAGGCAGAAAGTGGTAGAATCATTAGCATGCTGGGTGAAATGCTTAGTGGCATTACATCTGTCTTCACATTCTGAGTTCAAATTTCCCTGATGTTCACTTTGCCTTTTATTGCTTCAGGGTCGACGAAACAAATACCAGTCAAGAACTGGGGATGATGTAGTCAACTAATCCCCACAAATTCCAGGTTTTGTACCAATAGTAAAAAAGATTATTACTATTATTATGAGTTTTTCTTCTTCAATTTTGTTTCCATTTCTTGCCAAGTGTCTTCCCGACACCTAGGGAAAAGAAACTCATTGTATACATTGATAGGCTATTAAAATAAACACATCAGATTGTTCATTAACAAAATCAAATAAATTTATGTCAAATAAAGAAGATATGTGAAGGTTATTGTTCTCACAGCAACAACACTCTTTTCAATCATTATTATTATTATTATTATTATTATTATTATTATCATCATCATCATCATCATCATCATTATTATCATCATCATTATTATTAAGGCGGTGAGCTGGCAGAGTCGTTAGTACGCTTGACGAAATGCTTAGCGGTGTTTTGCCTGTCGCTATGTTCTGAGTTCAAATTCTGCCCAGGTCAACTTTGCCTTTCATCCTTTCAGGGTTGAATAAATATGTATCAGTTTGCAGTGGGAGTCGATGTAATAGACTTACCCCTCCTCACAAATTTCAGGTCTTGTGCCTGTAGTAGAAAGGATTATTATTATTATCATTATTATTATTATTATTTCTATTAGGGTGGTGAATTGGCAGAATCGTTAGCATGCCGGACAACATGTTTAGCAGCATTTTCTCAGTCCTTATGTTCTGAGTTCAAATTCCTGCCAAAGTCAACTTGGCCTCTTATCCTTTCAGGATGAATGAAATAAGTACCAGTTATGCACTGGAATCAAATGGCCCCCTCCCTCAAAATTTCAAGCCTTGTACTTATAGTAGAAAGTATTATAACTATTATCATTAAAAGCCTTTGTCTTCAGTTCAATTTTTTTTTAGTGTGTATTTTTACTAAGTGGAATTTCATGGAAAAATAGTTTACTTTTGTCGACCTACTATGTAACCTACTATGTCTTGTCACTATTTTTCATGTTCAGAAGTATTTTATTGTGAAAAAAAAAAGAAATTCTTTCACCCATAAATTAACAACATGGTTTCTTGAAGTGCCCACTAAGACAAAAATTAAAACAAACACATTTTTATGGACAGGAAATTTGAAAGATAAATTAGTTTAATTCTACTGCAGAATGAACATGTTTTATGAAAAAGAAGGATATTCTGATGGTAAAGAGTAAAAATATTTTGGGAAATTAGAATGATATGAAAAATGTACGCAGCAAGAATGTGCACATAATATATTTTGACAAACAAATTCCACTTATTTTACTTCCATTTCCCTCTATGTGCAAGCAATAAAGGACTATGTTATTGATGCCTTGTTTTACAGCTCTATGCCTTCCCTGTCACTAACCCTCATCTGTTTTTCAAATAAGAGATTTATTTCATGTCTTCAAATGCATGAGGTGAATAGATAAGTTATAGACAGAAGGAACAACAATAACCCTAAGCACAAACGAACACACACTCATGCACACCATCGATGCATACACATACATGTGCACATATGCTCTCATGTATACATTCATATATATATGTGTGATGCAACTGGTTTCTTCATTTTCTGTCTTCTACTATATTCCAGAGCTAATTGATGCCCATGAGGAAATAAATTTGAATGATAAAACATAACCAACAATTCTTTCTCTTAGCATCGTCTCCAAGGACCTCAATATGAATTGTCACTTGGAGAAAAGGGATTCTTGAAAAGATATATAACAAAGTTGTGTTTCTACTCAGTTCTTTGTCTTATCAAACAACAAGAAAAAAAACATAAACATATCTCTGCATTTCAAAAATCACACAGATCTTCCCATACTCATGGAAATGCAATTCCATTTGGTTCTGGTTGATATATGGAACAATATATCTTTCATTGTTGAAGACCAAGCCTTGAGAGCTGTATGCATGATATTCAGAACTGAAGTCAATAGGGTACCTGTCAATGAACCAAGTGTTCCCAGGTTCATATCCTATCACTGAGAAAACACTTAATTCTCAAATGTCAAATGACTCAATCCAACTGTATGAGATAAAACAGTTAAGCAACAACATGAAGCCTTCAGTTTAGTGTGTAAGATATTTCAAAATAAAAGGAATGTATATAATAAAATAAATGTGCTTTTTTAAAACCTAGCCAGGCTCATGGGCCCAGTTTCCCAGTTTCAATAGCGTATGTGTTCCCCAGCTGGCAGGCCACCAGTCCATCGCAGCGTTACTTATTTTCGCCAGCTGAGTGGACTGGAGCAATGTGAAATGAAGTGTTTTGCTCAAGAGCACAATGCGTCGCTTGGTCCAGGAATCGAACCCACAATCTTACGATCATAATGCTGATACCCTAACACTAAACCACGTGCCTCCACAGGAATGTATATAGATATATCTTAATGCCTTTAACTAAGACCTTGATATTTCTAAGTATATCAAAATGGTGTGAACCAAATTTAATAATCAATGGCAGTAATTATAATTAATCTAGAATATGATTTTAAAAAAAAGAAGACAATTAGAATTATTGTAAATATTTTCTTGACTATATCAAGAGTTATTTCAACAGTTTTAGCTTTTTCTTCTCTGCAAATAGTTTGTAATAAAAAGTTGTTTGATTTCTTTGAGCTTTGGAATGAACTTTCTGATGGTATTTGAATTTAGATTTATTAATTATTGTTTTACCACTCTTATTTATTTTTCATACATATTCTGCTGTATCTGCTCTTCTGCTTTCCCCTTCTCTTCAAGCTCATAAAATTTCAGATATTCCAAAATGTGGTTAAGTCTGAGCAAGTGAAATAGCATAGAGGTAAGTGCATTTGAAATCAGTTCGCATGTGCTTCTGGAGTGATGGAGAATGGCCAATGGAAGAAGGAGAAACAAACAAAAGAATTTATTATTTAGAGATGAATGGAAGCAAAGGGAGATAAGAGGCAGAATGGTTGAGCGGGATTTGTGAAGAAAATGTCAAGTGAGCTGTAGTCAAATTACTTGCTTGGCTGCTATGAATCAGAACACACTGACCAATATCCTGACTTCACTAACACTTAACATCACACACAAACACACACACTCACACACACACACACATACACACACACACATACACACACACACACACACACACACACACACACACACACACATACACACACAATCATAATTACACCATTCAGCTTCTTATCCCCCTTTATGTCTGCTCTCTAAATAATGCTCACATTTATAAAATCAGTATATGCAAGTGAATCAGCATTAGACTAAAATAGCCATCTACCTATCGTCCTTAATGTACATACACTGCTGACCTGCAGGATAGTGCAGTTTTTATCTGAAGTAGAATCTCTTGTGGACATGCTGTGTCAAAAACATAATCAATATTGGAGGGAGACAAAAAAAAATCATCCTGGTAGTGGCTGCCAGAACTTCCAGATGCACCTTGGCTGTCTTGGGTCTTGTGAATGACGTGTTCGTAGGTCCAAGCTTTGACAAAATTTGTCACCTCTGAAAAATGGGAAGCAGTGAATAATAATGTATTCACTGATATTGTGAAGAGCTGTGAAGCTGAATAAAAATTTTGGCTGTGCAAATGAAACAGCATTAAATGAAAATAATCATGTATGTATTATACTTAAAGTATATATAGCATTGTCTGGCAAGATAATGGGGATTACAGCACATTTATAAGAAATCTTATCTTGGAACAAAAACTGCAGCTACTTGCCTGTCAATGGTGCATGTTAAGTGTGATACACAAAAAAGTAGCGCTCTGTTGGTTACGCCGATGAGGGTCCCAGCTGATACAATCAACGGAACAGCCTGCTAATGAAAATAACGTGCAAGTGACTGAGCAATCCACAGACATGTGTACCCCTAATGTAGTTCTCAGGGAGATCCAGCATGACACAGGGTGTGACAAGGCTGACCCTTTGAATTACAGGTACAACTCATTTTTGTCAGTTGAGTAGGACTGGAGCAACGTGAAATAAAGTGTCTTGCTCAAGGACACAGCACGTCACCGGGAATTGAACTCACGACCTTACAATCGTGAGCCGAATGCCCTAACCACTAAGCCACATGCCTTCACAAATGACTATTTTAATGACCATGTTTGTTTTATTCTTCTGGCACCTTGGGCAAGTGTCTTCTACTTTAGACCCAGGCTAAACCGAAGCCTTGTGAGTGAATTCGGTTGATGGTAAGACCATCATATAAATATCATCATCATCATCATTATTTAACGTCCGATTTTTCTGCTAGCATGGGTTAGACGGTTTGACCAGTGCTAGCAAGCTGGAGAGCTGCACCAAGACACCAGTCTAATTTGGTATGGTTTCTATGGCTGGGTGCCCTTCCTAACATCAACCCCTTTAGAGTGCATGCTGGGTATTTTAAACAAGGTTCCAGCACGAGTGCTTTTTATGTGGCACTGGCACAGGCCTCTTGCAGGCCAGTCTTCTTCATCACTTCTGTTGTGGAAGATGGGTCTTCCACACACACATACACACATATATGTATATATCTGTGTGTTTGTGTATGTCTTTTGTATGCATTTGTTTGCCCCACTTGATTGAGAACTGGTGTTGCTCTATTGACATCCCTGTAACTTAGTGGTATGGCAAGAGAAACTAGTGGAGGCACATCGCCTAGTGGATAGAGCAGTGGACCCGCGGTCGAGGGATCGTGGGTTCGAATCTCAGACCAGGCGATGTGTGTGTTTATGAGTGAAACACCTAAGCTCCATGCGGCATGGGCAGAAGGTAATGGTGAACTTCTGCTGACTCTTTCACCACAACTTTCTCTCACTCTTTCCTCCTGCATCTTGCAGCTCACCTGCGACAAACTGGCGTCCCATCCAGGTGGGGAACCTATGCGCCAAGGAAACTGGGAAATTGGCCCTTATGAGCCAGGCGTGGCTCGAGAAAGAACAAGAGAGACTGATAGAATAAGTACCAGGCTTAAGTACTGATGTTAATTTGTTTGCCTAAACCCTCAAAGCAGTGCTACAGCATGAAACAAGTAAAAGATAAAAGATTAAAGATTAAAGATATGGCAGCCTTTCTTCATTACTATAGTATAATTAGGGAACCACTTTCTTCAACCTTTCCTCTGTAATTCTTTTACTTGTTTCAGTCATTTGACTGTAGCCATGCTGGAGCTCTTTCTGAGATATTTACCATTTTTTTGCAGACTTTTAATCGCATCTTGGAATATTTTAAATTTCACCATTTTGAGGTATCTTTAGGCTGTTTAACTCGTATTACGCTTCTAGCCACACAAACATTTTCAACCTTTCAACCTTTGCTTCACAACCATACATACTTTTCTTTACACACACACACACACATCCACATATATATTTTAAAGCATTTGCTAAAATATTTGATACAATCACAATATTTGAAGAAAGATTTTAGATTTTCTTAAAAATTAACTATAGGCACAGGAGTGGCTATGTGGTAAGTAGCTTGCTTACCAACCACATGGTTCTGGGTTCAGTCCCACTGTGGGGCACCTTGGGCAAGTGTCTTCTACTATAGCCTCGGGCTGACCAAAGCCTTGTGAGTGGATTTGATAGACAGAAACTGAGAGAAGCCTGTCGTATATATGTATATATGTGTGTGTGTGTGTTTGTGTGTCTGTGTTTGTCCCCCCAGCATCGCTTGACAACCGATGCTGGTGTGTTTACGTCCCCGTAGCTTAGCAGTTTGGAAAAAGAGACCAATAGAATAAGTACTAGGCTTACAAAGAATAAGTCCTGGGGTCGATTTGCTCGACTAAAGGCGGTGCTCCAGCATGGCCGCAGTCAAATGACTGAAACACGTAAAAGAGTAAAAGAGAGATTTAAAAAAACAAATCTTAGAAAAACTGGAATGACAAGAATCTTTTGAAAGGAAGTTTACATATTTCGTGTGTAAGTGCTTTTGCTGTAAAATTTTTCAGAAGCACATGTTTTGGGGTAATCCATACAGCATATAGCATATCTTGTTTATAGTAGCAGTGTGGGCTATTTCTGGTTTAGTTTTGGATTTAGAATTTTCAAAAAGTATTCTTTTGTCTTTTGTAGTTGATTATTTTCTTCTTTATTTTGTAAAATGGAAATATTTAATTTTTCATTTGCACAAATGTCAGTATGTTCACTACATGGAACATTTCTAAGAGATGAATTTTTAATGTGTGCAAATAGAAAATTTAAAATATTTCCCTTTTTTGAAAATAAAGGAAGAAGAATACTTTATAAAATTCTAAATCTGAAACTAAACCCAAAATAGCCGACATCACTACTAAAAACAACTGCCTCTAAATGGCTTGCCCAATAACATGTGTATCTGAACAGTTTAACACTGGAAGTGCTTACATGCCAATACAAAACTTCTTTCTAAAAGGTTTGTGTCATTTTGTTTTTCTCTGATCTTTCTTTTCAAATAGTTGATAATTCTAAGAAAATTCTTACTTCAAATATGTGTATGTGTGTTTATTTTTGATTACTAGAAGTTACAAAGAGACTCAGGGGCTGAGAGTTTTGAACACAGCACTTATCACACTTTAAGTACCCTCAATGAAACTTTTTGCTCTTGAATCACTTTATAACTTCTGCCAATTAAAAAAAAAAAATTACATTCTTGTTTTAAGTTCTGTTATTCCTGTTTGTGTTATCAACCGCATAAACATCATCATCATCAGCATTACCATCATTTTATACATCCCACTTTTCCATGATTGTATGGGCTGGACAAAATTTGTTGAAGCAGATTTTGCTATGGCTGGATGTCCTTCCTGTCACCAACACTCACCTGTTTCCAAGGAAGTTAATATTTTCCCAGGACCAGACGTGTTTTCATAGAGTGCTGGAAACAAAGGATACCACTTGCGTGATGGTGACACTCACTCACAACTGTCATACGATATGAAGGCAAGGAGAGCACACACACACACACACACAAACACACACAGACATGCACAGATGCACACGTGTGTGCACACACATACATACATGTGACAGGCTTCTTTCAATTTTTGCCTGCCAAATCCACCCACAAGGCTTTGGTTGTCCTTGAGTTTTGGCAGAAGACACTTTGTTCAAGTTTGTTCAAGGCACCATGCAGTGGACATCTTGTCGAGAAGCAAATTCTTACCACAGAACCATGTCTGCCCAAATATATATGGATATATATATATATACATAGTTAATCCAAACATGAAAACACAAAGAGAAAACACAACAACGCGAAGACGTGGAACAAATATAGTATTATTGGACGCTTAGGAAGGAAGGGAAGAAGGAGGGTTTAACGTTTCGAGCGGTGCTCTTCGTCAGAAACATAGGAAAAGGGAAGATCCAGAGAAGGGAAGACGGAGGAAAAAAATCACCAACGGTACACACGCAGTCACATTTTGAATATAATGTCAGAGTAATAAAGATTAAAAAAATTTTTACTACCAGTGGCCTAGCGTATAGAAGAATTAGTCAGTAGACTATACATTATTTATACAAAATACAGTGTACATTTAAATACATTAAGAGGTATCTATCATAGGACTCCCTTACACTAGAAGGAACAGCTAAAGTTCAAACCACTAATTAGGGATATATATATATATATATATATATATCTGCACAGGTGGGGCTGTGTAGTAAGAAGCTTGCTTCCCAACCACATGGTCCCAGGTTCAGTCCAACTGCGTGATACCTTGAGCAAGTGTCTACTGTTAAAGCCTTGAGCTGACCAAAGCACTGTGAGTGGTTTTATTTCATGAAAACAGAAAGAAGCCTGTTGTATGTATATATTTGGTCTGATCAATAAATATCCGGGCTGTTGCCATAGTAACGAAACTAAAGCATGCAGAGTAAAGCAGCTTGGCACAAATTAACTTTGAACTCTGCTGTGCATGTACAGTAAGTTTTAACATTCTAGCTAATTTTCACTGTTTACAGCAATTCTTGGAAGGAAGGTGTGTAGTGTGTGATTGTTGCACTGATGATGACAGAGAAAGTTGAGCAGAGAATTTGCATCGAATTGTGCCAAAAGCTTGGTGATACCTGCTCAGAGGCCTACGCAAATTTTTCAAACGATTGTAATTGTTCTTGACTCAGTCAAGGTGATCTTGTGTAACTGAAACCCGAGTGACTTTTTGGTAAGCTGAATGCAGTTTTGGCACAAACTTTGCAGACACATGTCTTGTACCCAAATCTTCAGTGATAATAGACTGAACTGAACCATAACTGATCTGCACATCCTCTGATAACTTACAGATGGTGATTTGATGATTTCCCCTCACAGCTGCATGCACGTATGTATAAGTAAAGGCATAAATAATGGGCTTTACATATTTATTTATGCATTGTAAACTTACAGCTTTATTTATTTGTGCTGAAATAAATGTTTAAAGCCCATTATTTGTACCTTTTCTAGTATATAATTCTGTGGAAAATGCCATATTAACTAGGGAAAGCAATTATGAATTTACAAAGTCGACCAATAATGGAATTCTTTTTTGGATCTTGCCTTAGAATTACCTGGAGTTCTATACCTATCAGAAAACCTTTTGTTATCCTGGTGTATTAGTATTGATAATCCTTTATCCAATAACATTGATAATCCTTTATCCAATAACTCTCTCTTTCTGTGTGTGTGTGTGTGTGTGTGTGTGTGCCAATGCAATCTCAGAGTAACCAGAAGGTTCAACTTACAGTGAACTAGCATCCCATTTTGTAGTGAGTCTTGCACACTCGGTTATTTGCCATGAAAACTGAGATAATCTCATACCTCATGAGCCTATTAGGCTCCATGCAGATTTTAAATTTATGCACACACACACACACACACAGAGTAAAGATATAGAGGATGAAGTCGCATTTTAATTGATATTCATTTCATTTACATGTGCTTCAAATATTTCAGCAAATTGTATCCGTTGCTCATTGAGATTTGCATCCTTAATCAATCCATCATCTCATTGATTAATTAACCAAATTTATGGAACTGTTGACTACTAAACTTTGAAAAGAATGGCTTAGCAGTGAGGAGCTCCATAAATTTGGTTAATTAATCAATCAAATGATGGATTGATTCAGAATGCAATCCTCAACGTCCAATGGATGCAATTTGCTGAACTATTCGAAACATGTGTAAGCAAAATAAATACTGTTCAAGATGCATCTTGATTCCATATGGCTTTACTAATATACTCTGTGATTAATAAACCCACATTTTTAATTCCTGATTAATAATTGAGTTACAGTTAGCAAGAAATAAAAACAACCTGTACAGCATGCTGAAATTTCAACTGAACATTACTGTTACCTCAATTTTATTTACATTGAATGCCCAAACAGGTACATATACATGAATATCTTTAATCTTTATTATCTGTCATGTTACTTATATGCCAATATACAAATGTGTATGTGTGTGTGTGTGTGTATGAGTGTGTATGTACATGTTATTTGTCCTGTACTCTATTTTTTCGTTGTTTAAGAAAAATGTCCAGTTCCTTGGTTTTGTGTTTATGTTTTCGTTTCTCATTGTGCTCGCGGTTTTTTTGGTGTCCTGTACCCATATATGCATGTATATATACATGTAGAGGTAAGTACGTACATATATGTATATATGAATATGTTTTATTTATTAATTAATTATATATATTTGTATATCCCCCCTCTCTCTCTCTCTGCCTCTCTATCTCTCACTTCCTGTATACACACATGCACATACACACACACACATAGAGACACATGCACACACACACATGCACATACACAACACACACACACACACACATACACTCTCTCACACACACACACACACACACAAAGTAAGTGTGTTTGCCAAAAATCAGGCTTGCTTCCCACTTAATGCCACCACTCAATTCATAATTAATTTGCATTTCAAAACTTCTCTCTAAGAATTTTTTTTTACCTAGAATCAAACATGAAAGCTAATCATTTCTCTTTCTTTTCTTACCGTGGATGTTACCTTAATTGATTAAGTGATCTTTTGGTAGGTGGGGTTTGATTATATTAAGTATTATCAACTATAAAGATGTTTCCCAGGGAGTATAATTTTTTACATGTTTATTACATTTTTTACATATAAATTTTTTACATTTTTTACATAATCTGCATAGTATGTACAACCAAATCTTTATGAACAGCTCTGTAACACCTTTAAAATGTATAACACACACAACAGTCATAGAGCTTCCATGGAGACAGCTGACTTGTTGAAACCATTTTCAACTTCTAAACTATTTTTAAAGTGAGTATCGTACTTGCTAAGTCTTAAATATTGGAATAAAGAAGAAATTAATGTGATTAGAAACACCGGTCAAATGCTTCATTGCATTAAGTATTTATTATATTGCCATGTATCTTCTGAAGCAACAGCCTCTGCCTGACATGGGATAGTAAAGCGAATGATGGATTTGAAAATTGTCATAAATTCTATGCTGCTAATATATCTTTGTGGTAATTAATTCCTCAACTCTCCACATTAAAGTATCTTGCATACAGAAGAATCACTTGCTGAACAACTATTCTATTCAATTTTAATCTTGGAACAACATCAATTTACCAGTATATATCAAATGAATTAAACCATTGTTTGGATATATCATCATCGTCATCTTCATTACCTCTATCCGCAGAAAACTTAGAACGATAGAAAGATTATTACCAGTCCGCCAAGTCTATAAAGTAGATTAAGTTCCTTGTTCAGGCAGTGCTTGTCTTGAATTCAAACATTAAAAGCTGCATCATTGCTGGCTTAAAACACTTGAAAAAAGGTAATATCTTTGGTGGCCACTCAATGGTTCACCTATCAAGGTTTACAGAATATTTTTCTTTTATTGTCATCAACATTTTAATATCTGTTTTTTGTTTTTGTCTTTTTATTTTTTTTGCCTCATTCATCTTGGTTCATCTTCTATCACCATTGTTACTTTTATCCACCACATCAGTTATGGAGACTGAGTGAATGAAGATATCATAAGGTGGCGAGGCCTTTCCAATCTCATAGAATTTAAGGTAACCCTCACCAGTGGTACCGCTATGAAAATCCAACCGAGACACTCCATAAATTGGTATACTCTTTTACTCTTTTACTTGTTTCAGTCATTTGACTGTGGCCATGCTGGAGCACCGCCTTTAGTCGAACAAATCGACCCCAGGACTTATTCTTTGTAAGCCTAGTACTTATTCTATCGGTCTCTTTTTCCAAACACACCAGTATCGGTTGTCAAGCAATGTTGGGGGAACAAATGCAGACATACAAACATATACACACACACATATATACATACACATATACGACAGGCTTCTTTCAGTTTCCATCTACCAAATCCACCCACAAGGCTTTGGTCAGCCTGAGGCTATAGTAGAAGACACTTGCCCAAGGTGCCACACAGTGGGACTGAACCCGGAACCATGTGGTTGGTAAGCAAGCTACTTACCACACAACCACTCCTACACCTATGCACAAGATGGGTTTGTAATATTTCAAATTTTGGTGCAAGGCCAGCAATTTTGGTGAAAGGAAGGTAAGTCAATTACATTGATTCCAATGCTCAAATGGTACTTATTTTATTGACCCTGAAAAGGTGGAGAGGCAAAGTTGACCTTGGTGGAATTTGAATTCAGAGTATAAAGACATGACATGTCACTAAGCATTTTACCTGGCATACCAACAGGTCTGCAAGCTCACCACCTTATAGATGGGATTGTAATATTTTTATTTCTTTACTGCCCACAAGGGGCTACACACAGAAGGGACAAACAAGGACAGACAAACAGATTAAGTCGATTATATTGACTCCAGTGCATAACTGGTACTTATTTAATCAACCCCGAAAGGATGAAAGACAAAGTCGACCTTGGCGGAATTTGAACTCAGAACATAAAGGACAGACAAAATACCTACTCTTTTACTACCCACAGGTGGCTAAACACAGAGAGGACAAACAAGGACAGACAAATGGATTAAGTCGATTATATCGGCCCCAATGTATAACTGGTACTTATTTAATTGACCCTGAAAGGATGAAAGGCAAAGTCAACCTCAGCGGAATTTGAACTTAGAACATAGTGGCAAACAAAATACCGCTAAGCATTGCGCCCGGCGTGCTAACATTTCTGCCAGCTCGCCGCCTTGATGGGATTGTAATATTAGTAACATTGTGAGTTTTGCATCACTTTGTGTTTGAAATTCAGTATAAATCATAACTAGTCTCACTAATTCTTTCATAATCTGACTATCATGGCATTATGAATGATACTATAAAATTCTGCAATACTTATTCCACTGAGCATATGCAATGCATACAGATATGACTGTGCGGTTAAAAAGCATTCATTACAATTATGTAGCTTTGAGTTCAATTCAAGTGCATGACATCTTGGGTAAGAGTCATGTACCATAGCTTTGGATTAAGCAACAGCTTGTGAATGGAATTTGGGAGACAGTAAGCATGTAGAAGCCTGTTCTATGAGTTAATCCTCTTTATGGATGGCTGTGCTAATCTGTCACCTGGTTTAACTAATACCACAACTTATTGCAAGAATTCAGGCAAGGCTCTGGTCTGAGAATAATTTCTTTGCACTAACATTAGTGGCAGGCCCTTCAAAACATGCCTGGAGTTATCCCCTTTCTCCTCTGACTAATTTATTAAAAAATATCATTCATTCCCTTTATATATCAGTAACAATACAGCCAAACCTCTTGTAGATATTACCAAAGGTTTGATTCCCAGAAGCTTTCCTCAGGCCTTCTATGTAATTTACCATTGCATATCCAACGGACATAATTAACTTATTTGTCATGGCTGTAATATCTTACTGAAAAGATATTGAAAAATTTAGTGGGACTTTTTCCCCTTCAAATTTCAGGCAATGATTTGAAAAAATTGAATTCATAAATCTTTAATAGAACTGGAAAACAGGAAAAAGGAAAAAAAGAGAAAAATTCTCAATATTTCATATTTTATTATTGCAGACCTTTTGCTCATATTCGTCATATTTATCTGATGTCTCTGCTATTCGGCATTCATGCTTCTTACACACACACACACAATGCATATGCATTTGCATGTATTTGTATGTGTGTGTGTATTTGTTATATATGTATATATATGTGTATATATATATATATATATATATATATATATATACACACATATGTGAAGGTGCATGGCTCAGTGGATAGAGCATCGAGCTTATGATCGTGAGGTTGTGAACTCGAATCCCGGACTGGGCTGCATGTTGTGTTCTTGAGCAAGACACTTTATTTCACATTGCTCCAGTTCACTCAGCTGTAGAAATGAGTTGCGATATCACAGGTGCCAAGCTGTTTCGGTCGTTGCCTTTCCCTTGGATAACACTGGTGGTGTGGAGAGGGGAGGCCGGTATGCATGGGCGACTGCTGGTCTTCCATAAATAACCTTGCCCAGACTTGTGCCTGGGAGGGTAACTTTCTAGGTGCAATCCCATGGTCTGTGTCGTGACCGAAGGGGGACTCAGAATATACATATACATGTAGACATATATACATACAGTGAAGGTGCATGGCTTAGTGGTTAGGGCATTTGGCTCATGATTGTAAGGTCATGAGTTCAATTCCCAGCGACACATTGTGTTCTTGAGCAAGACACTTTATTTCACATTGCTCCAGTCCACTGAGCTGGCAAAAATGAGTAGTACCTGTATTTCAAAGGGCCAACCTTGTCACATTCTGTGTCACACTGAATCTCCCTGAGAACTACATTAAGAGTACACGTGTCTGTGGAGTGCTCAGCCACTTGCATGTTAATTTCATGAGCAAGCTGTTCCATTGATCGTATCAGCCGGGACCCTAGTTGTCGTAACCGACGGAGTGCTCCCCCGTTATATACATACATATACAGAGTGTTTGGGCTAAATTTGAGGATTTTTGATGTTTCCTTTTTATCAGGAACATCTTGATGTGTTGGTGAACAGTCAACGGCATTGGAGAGCATGAAGATAAAAGTTGTAGCTGAGAAAAAGTTAGGTGATATGGTAGACTAGAGGCCATCTGAATATTGGAAGAGAATTACCTGTATCATGTTGATTCATGCCAGGTATTAAAAGGCTTACACCATGACTACTGCCCAGTGCTCTGTGAATACTGTAAAGGCTGTAAGACCTGACTTGGACAGCTGCAATGGAAATGACAAAGCTGTGGTCAGCAGGAAGGGACACAGCAGGTTTTCTGACTGCATCTGCATACCTGAATTTGTCCCCACATCTTTGAATAAGGTCCAGTTTGGATGGGTATCTGAAGCTTTTGGATACTGTGCTCAACCCTGGTCAGAGAGGACTGCTGCTGGAAGGCCGTATGCATGGCTGTAGGATTCAGCTCCTTACAATACTTCTAGAAAGTTCTCAAGCGTAAGTTCATGTGGAACCCCAATTCCTTCTTTACATGTTTTCCCAATTTGCTTGAGATGTTTGTGGATAGTTGAATATGACATGAATTTTTTTTACCAAATCTCTGGTGCTTTGATGTGGATCCTATACAATAATCTCATTCAAAAGGTTGTCATTCAGAGTGGGTCATCTTCCAGAGCAAAGCTTTTCAGATATGTTACAATCACCATTGAAGTGCAAGCTTTCACTGCATCTGGATACACTTTGCAAATGCTTTTCATTGCTTCTATAGTGGTAATTTTCTTTCAAAACTCATACAGCAAGCAATGGTTAATATATAATTTCATAAAGTTCTTATCCTTCATGGAGTTAATTACTGAAATAACTATGAAAGACACACTACTGGATAGAAAAGATAGTATACTATTTCTGGACAGTTCCCACCCACTTGACCTTGGCTCTGATGTGATTGGATGATTCATATTTCATAGCGGTTAAAAAATGTAATTACTTTCCGAACACCTCATCACTACATCTGTTCCTCCACATTGATATAAGCTGGATGGCTTATATCCAATACAATGTTGTTCAGAATTAATACTCTCCTAGTTAGAGTGGGGACCATGTTTTGCTTCACATTCCATTTGTTGGTAGAACTTGTATGACTGGATACCTTTCTTATCAATAACCATTTAAAGTCTAATCTGGGTGCATTTTATCATGGAATCATCAAAAGAGAGATTGTTTTGTCTTTGACTAGGCTTAAGAGTTTCATTTATTTTAAGTGGCCTCTCTCTTCATTCAGTCACTGCCATCAAGAAATACTAAAGTGAGCTGTCACTTTTCTGTATTGTCACTCTTTAGTCTTTCCTTTCTTTCCTCACCTCATTGGACAGGCAGAGAATTAAGAAGAAGAGAAGTTGATAGAATATAACAGAACAGAACAGTAGAGCGGCTAACTAGCTTCCATGCCAGTGGCACATAAAAGGCACCATTTGAGTGTGATCGTTACCAGCGTCGCCTTACTTGATCCCCGTGCTAGTAGGGTGCTAAGAGCACCATCTGAGTGTGATAGTTGCCAGAGCAGCTAACTGGCTGGTGGCATGTGAAAGGCACCATTCAAGCGTGATCGTTACCAGCATCACCTTATTAGCACCTGTACCAGTGGCCTGTGTAAAAAGGTTCGAGCGAGATCATTGTCAGTACCGCCTGACTGGCCCTCGTGCTGGTGGCACGTAACAGCACCCACTACACTCTCAGAGTGGTTGACGTTAGGAAGGGCATCCAGCTGTAGAAACCCTGCCAGATCAAGATTGGAGTCTGGTGCAGCCATCTGGTTCGCCAGACCTCAGTCAAATCCTCCAACCCATGCTAGCTTGGAAAGCGGATGTTAAACGATAATGATGATAATGATTGCACACAGTGCTCAGGTGTATTACAGCTGAATGGAAAAGAGTAAAAGAGAAAAACAGAAAGCAGCAATAAGTCAAGTAAAGAAGACTGCAAAGATTTCCCAGAAAGTTCTGTACAGTACACAAGCTCCTTCACAACAAGGCTAGAAAGGGATCAGCAAAAGATCCATAAAGAGGAAAGGGTGCATAAACATGCTAGAAATAGTGCTGAATTTTAAGAAGTTTAGAACTTCTGAAGAATGCAGTGTCATGACATCTAACAACTGACATGGGTAGTTTATTCCATGCTTTGACAATTCTGAACAAGTCAAATGTTTCAGAGAATCATGGATTCAGCTCTGTTTTTATTTTTTATTTTGTGAGCAAGTCTTAAGCTGGTAGAATCATTAGCATATTGATAAACACGCTTAGTGTTATTTCATTTGTCTTGACGTTCTGAGTTCAAATTCTGCTTGGGTTGGCTTTGCTTCTCATCCTTTTGGAGGGTTGATAAAATAAGTACCAGTTAAGTACTGAGGTCAATGAAACCAATTTCAACTCCCCTCCAACCAAATTTCAGGCTTTGTGCTTGTAGAAAAATGGATTTTATAAGCAAGTCCATGGTCAGTAAAGATTTTGAATTTGAAATGATAACCAAAGTTATTATTGGAAAGATGGTGGATAATCTTGTGAGTTTCTAGCAAGTGAGAGAGAGAGATAGAGAGAGAAAGAAAGAGAGAGAAACCATTACTTGATGGTAAGGAGATTGAATAGAAACAATGTGATCAAGAGAGATTTATATGCAAATATTAAACATCCAGACTTAACTGGCACATCCAACAATTTTGTGTTTGACCAAAAATTGGAAGATGGTGCAATGGAGGAAGAGAGAGTAATAGAAAAGGCAGGACTGGAACAGAGAGAGAGAGAGGGAGAGTAATAGGAGAGAATGGCAGGAATGGAACACAGAGGCGGCGAGCTGGCAGAAACGTTAGCACGCTGGGTGAAATGTGTAGCCATATTTCGTTTGCTGTTACGTTCTGAGTTCAAATTCCATCGAGGTTGACTTTGCCTTTCATTCTTTCAGGGTCGATAAATTAATTATCAGTTACGCACTGGGGTCGATGTAATCGACTTAAACCCTTGTTTGTCCTGTCTATGTTTAGCCCCTTGTGGGCAATAAAGAAATAAGGAATGGAACAGAGAGGGAGAGAGTAATAGGAGAGAAAGGCAGGAATGAAACTAAGAGAGAGAGAGAGAGAAAAAGGAGAGAAAGAGAGAGAGAGAAAGAGAGAGAGTAAAAGGAGAAAAGAGAGAGAGAGAAAGAGAGAGAGTAAAAGGAGAGAAAGAGAGAGAGTAAAAGGAGAGAAATAGAGAGAGAGAAAGAGAGAGAGAGAGAGAGTGTGTGTATGTGTGTGTGAATGAGAGAAAGGATGTAGGAGAGAGATAAATAGATATGGAAAGCAAATGGACGGGATGATACGGTGGAGATAGAATGCAGACAGATTGAATGTAATGTCTTGCTATACTGGCACCATTTTGGGAGAGAAATAAAGTGATGAAAGGGAGAGACAAAGGGAGAGAGAAAGTTAGGGAAGTGCTAGATGAAAGAATAACAAAGAGACTGAGAATGGCAGATAGAAATAAATATGGTTGGTAGCATCGAAACTGAACATGAACATAAAAGGCAAAAGGAACCTGAAGACATACATCACACATTTTCACATCCACCAGAGCTACTATCATCATTTCTTAAACGTTCTATTTTCCCATCCTTGTGGGTATTCTCAAACACAGAATTTCATCACTTGTAAGTCATTTGTCATCTCCTTGAGGTTCAGCCTCTTGATATGAAATTTCACCATTTCTTCCCATATTTTCCTTGTTCTCCCTTTTCTATTGGTTCCATCCTTTTAGAGTGTTTGGTATTTATATAACTAACATCCTCTCACTCTCTTTCTCTGTCTGTCTGTCTCAGATAAATGAATAGATAGATAGATAGATAGATGATAGATAGATAGATAGATAGATAGATAGATAGATAGATAGATAGGTAGATAGATAGATTGATAGATAGATAGATAGATAGATAGATAGATAGATAGATAGATAGATAGATAGATAGATAGATAGATAGATAGATAGATAGGTAGGTAGATAGATGGATGGATAGACAGACAGATAACTAGATAGATATGTTTCTTTATAAGCCACACAGGGATAGATAGGTAGATAGATAGATAGATAGATAGATAGATAGATAGATAGATAGATAGATAGATAGATAGATAGATAGACAGACTGACAAACAGACAGACAGACAGACAGACAGACAGATAGATAGATAGATAGATGGATAGATAGATAGATAGATAGATAGATAGATAGATAGATAGATAGATAGATAGATAGATAGATAGATAGATAGTTCTGAGTTCAAATTCCTCCAGGGTTGACTTTCCTTTTCATCCTTTTGGGGATTGATAAAATAAATACCAGTTAAGTACTGAGGTCAATGAAATCAATTATCGACCTCTCTGTCTATCTAGCTGTGTGTCTGTCTCTCCATGCTTACACATATATGTAGATATATTTATACATACATTTACATATGCATACATATGAACATACATCTATATATATATAAATATATTAATTTATTATATAGAAGGAGCTTCTACAGGACTAGAACTGTTTCATTCAAGAGAAATCTTCAGTGCTTCCTGAAGATTTTCTTGAATGAAACAGTTCTAGTCCTGTAGAAGCTCCTTCTATATAATAAATTAATTTTACTCTGCTATGTATTGATACCTTATTTACTGTGGTTAACCCCGGATCAACCCGGGACCTACATATATATAAATATATATATATACATATATATAATAATGATAATAATAATAATAATAATAATAATAATAATAATAATAATAAAACAATAATAATAGGGAGTATAACTCCAAACTTACAGGGAAAGATTCAATTTAGTATTAAATCAAATTTCACAGCATCAGCATGGCCGCAGCTCTGAGCTGAAACAAGCGAAAAAAAATATATATATATATAAATTAGAGAAAAACCACTATTATGTAATTCAAACAAATCATAAAGAAACAATAAAATCTCTCTATATATAAACGGCGTTCAGTTGGTCGTGTGTGTTTCTGTGTGTCTGTTAGGTTGTACCCTCACCCTGACCACGGCTTTCAACCGATTCTGATGAAAATTGACACACAATAGCCCAATGTCATAATTCCAAACTAACGCAGCGAAAATTTTGAAAAGTTCCCCCAGTTCTGAAAAAAATCGATAAATTCGACATGGGGTCGAGAATCAGAAACACAAACCACAGACTGTCTAGGGGACGCAACTCGACCTTTTTAACTCTCAAAAAAAATTTACCATTTTTTTTTTCCATTTTTTTTGCTATTTTTTGGCTATAACTCTCTAAAAATGCTTTATAGTTATTTCCCTTACAAACCCGAGCAACGCCGGGCGATACTGCTAGTATATTATAAAATATATAACTAGATCACAAAAAATACAAAAAATGAATAAACAATATATAAGTAAAAAGACTATGTGAGATCTAGTTATATATTTTATAATATATTTTATTTTTTCTTTATGATTTGTTTGAATTACATAATAGTGGTTTTTCCCTAATTTATATATATATATATATATATATATATATATGTAAGATGCAGGCATGGAAGTATAGTTAGGAAGTTCCAAATCATCTGTTTGCAGGTTCAGTTCCAATGTACATGTGCGTGTGTTTTGACACGTACATTGTTTTGACTTTGCAAGCTAGCTGTAAACAGGTGTCACTGTCATACAAGCAATGTTGTTCCTTTCCACTCTTCTATGAAAACATGTCTGGTCATGAGAAAACCTGACCTTGCTTGGAAACAGGAGGGGGTTGGCAACAGAAATGATGGCAAAAGAGTATCATGTCAATGCATATGAATTCCATCTGACCCAGGCAAAGATAAAAAATTTGGATGTTAAAATGATGATATTGATGACAATGATGATGATAATACATACATACATACATACATACATACATATCTCTCTTCACTCTTTTACTTGTTTCAGTCATGCTGGAGCACCACCTTTAGTTGAGCAAATCGACCACAGGACTTATTCTTTGTAAGCCTGGTACTTATTCTATCGGTCTCTTTTTGCCGAACCACTAAGTTACAGGGACATAAACACACCAGCATCAGTTGTCAAGCGATGTTGGGAACAAACACAGACACACAAACACACACACACATATATACATATACATATATATGACAGGCTTCTTTCAGTTTCCGTCTACCAAATCCACTCACAAAGCTCTGGTCAGCCCGAGGCTATAATAGAAGACACTTGCCTGAGGTGCCACACAGTGTGACTGAACCCGGAACCATGTGGCTGATAAGCAAGCTATTTATCACACAGCCACTCCTGGGCTGTATACATTTATATATTAAAGCTGAATATTTGTCATTTGTCTGTATATTTGAAATTTAATAAAACTGAACAAATAGATATGACTTGAAACCTACAGGCAGATATTATTAGGGATTTTCAGCATGCTATATTATTACTATAGTTTATTTGGTCCCTAACTGAACATTTGGTCATATTATGCGGAGAAAATCCCTGGAGAAGGACATCATGCTCTGAATGGTCAGTGGCAAGAGAGCAAGAGGCCGACCAAGAACCCGCTGGCTTGACACCATCAAGAGTGATACCGGAATGGACATAGCCAATCTGAAAGAAGCGGCCCAGGATAGAACTGACTGGAGGACACTGATCCAATGAGTGACCGAGAGTCGACTTCGACTGAGCGGATAGAGAGAGAACTGAACATTTGGCAGTGTCATGTTTTGTACATGTGTAGTGCATTAATGACACAACGAAAATTTTCCGATTAAGACCAAGTCCTCCAACTGCCTTGCCATTTTTGTGCAGCCTGCTCATGATTTTGTCCACACCAACCAATCGTGACCGTTGCCAGCCTCCCCTGGCACCTGTGTCGGTAGCACGTAAAAAGCACCCACTACACTCATGGAGTGGTTGGCGTTAGGAAGGGTTATCCAGCTGTAGAAACACTGCCAGATCAAACTGGAGCCTGGTGCAGCCTCCTGGCTTCCCAGACCCCGGGTCGAACCATCCAACCCATGCTAGCATGGAAAACGGACGTTAAACGATGTTGATGATGATGATGATGACGGTGTTGATGATAATGATGATGATGACGATGATGATGATGATGACGACGATGATGATGACGAGGACGATGATGATGATGATGACGATGATGATGATGATGGTGACGATGATGATGATGATGATGATGATGATGATGATGATGATGAGGATGATGATGATCATTCTGTTCTTTGTCTGCCTCTTTTGATCTCCCACCCTCTACTCTTCCTTCCATGATAATATTTTCCAAACTTCTGCTTCTTCAAATGTAATCATAATAGATGAGCTTTTGTTTTTTTCCCCAATGTTCAAGAGTTGTCACCTTTCATCTACTTGTCATAACAACCCGTTTATTCATCCAATAATTCATGTAAGAGACTTGTAACATTCTCCTATACACCCACATTTCAAATGCATTCAGAATAAATGAACATTATAATCATCATTTCATTTTCAGTTAAGTATTTGTTTTTTCTCATAAAACACAGAGAAGTTTTTGTTTAAAATATCATTTTTTTTTTATTTGATGGGAATCAAGTGATCAGTCATGATATCAGGATATCAAATACTATAAATGTGTTTATTATGTATCCATAATTATATATTTTATTTTAATGTATATCAGATTAATTTCTGCGCTTCAAGGGAAAGCTAAAAATGTACATTAGTCATTGTGTATTGTCATTTTTTTCTGTCACTGTACATTTGAATCTACTTTAAACTAGTTAATATTTCAAACAATAAATATGTTTACAACCACTTAATTAAAGCTTAAATGGACATCAAACAGAAGAGGATAAACATGAAATAACTATTTGATTCTTTTAGATTACAACTAATTCAAAATATTCAAATTTTGTGGATCATCCATTATATGAAGAAATTTGATTTTGTAAATCAAACAGAATAAGTCTAAGTTCTGTTTGAGCTTTTGTTTTGTTTTGTTTTTCAGAATATTCAAAATGAATCAATACAGCCATTGTTAAAGTCATATCGACATCATTGTCATCATCATCATCATTATCACCATCATCATAGTCTTAACCCTTCGCATTTGCTGTGAATCACATGTCAAATACAGAACATATTTCTCTGTCATCTATGCATCCTTTATAATACACATTCCTGGTTTTTTTCCAACCACCAGAGTAACTTGAAACTTATGAAAGGAAAACTTTAATATTACTCAGAACATATGAAGCAAAGGTTAACTAAAAGTCTGAAGACAAGCATGGATATTTAGGACATTTAGGACAAACTAATGAAAATGAGAGTCAAGACTATTTAAAAGGTTGAAAGATGCAACGAAAGTTTTTTTGGAAAATAAAAATAAGAAATAAGTGGAAATTTTACCAGTGAGTGTGTTAAAGAATTACATTTGAAGAAGCAGGAGTTTGGAAAATGTTATCATGGAAGGATAGTTGAGAGTAGTAGATCTAAAGAGGCAGACAAAGAACAGAATCCTCATCCTCATCCTCATCCTCATCATCATCATCATCGTCATCATCGTCATC
>NC_043008.1:37325889-37328389 GCF_006345805.1 Octopus sinensis
TTGGTAATTTGACCAAAAATGCTATTCAAGAGCTTGGTTAGAAAGTTTTACTGTGGCTAACATATTCTCCTGATATAGTGCCTTCTGATTATAATCATTTTTGGCTGATCTTTAACTGTCTATGAGGCATACCTTTCAACAATAACATTGAGCTGAAAACATGACTTAATGAATTCTTTGATCAAGACACAGAGTTGTCTAACGTCAAGGCATTCACAAACTAGTGGAAGATTGGCCTGAAATCTTGAACGATAAAATAGACTGAATTGTTAAAATTGATGGTGAAGAATAAAGGATTAAAATAAATGAATGAATTTATGTACCAACCCAATGCATATGCACACACACACACGTGTGTGCATGTGTGTTTGTGTTGCGTGTTTGAGTATGTGTGTGTCTGTGTTTACATATTCTTTGAATATCATAAACTACCGTCAATGACAGTTATCATTCAGTTTGTAAACAAACCATCCACAAATTTTGCACTGTTGAAGATATGTGAAATAAGTGGTCTTTTACTTGAACAACAAGTAAAAGATAGAGCATGAGGGAGAGGAAAGAGAGAGGGGATGGGTATTAACCTGGAGAGCATTACTTCAATAAAACATACATCTAACCTGCTAGCATGGAAAAACAGATGTAAAAAAATGTATGAACTCTGTTTAATTTTGAACTGGTATTCGTTCAAACTACTCTTAAAGGAGGATAATCTTCACCACTATGCATTAGTTTATCTTCAAACTTCTTATTCTTCAAAGTAAATTATGGAATTGGCACCAATATCTAGATATGCAACACGAAAGTGACTAGATAAGAATGAAAGAAGAAAAAGTATAGCTTAAAATACAATAAAATAGACATCCCATTTCATGTCTGCACAAAAAGAGAAGGAGAGGAACAATCTATTTTCTTGTAGTTACTTAAAACTTGTTAAATCATTACATTCATACATACATACATACATACATACATACATACATATACAAATACTTATATACACACATGCACAGTCACACACACACACACACACACACACACACACACATATATATATATATATACACAAATATATATATACATATATATATATATATATATATACATATATATATATATGTATGTATGTATGTATATATCTATCTATCTATCGATTTGTCTATCTAAATATATATACTACATGAAAAAATGTGAGCAAAAGAAATAATATTCTTAAGAATATAGACCTGGAAAAGTAGACGACAAATTATAACACTTGAAAAAGTTCTGGACAAGTTATTATATCTGGTAAAGTACAGAACAAGAAAATTTCTACTTAAAATATTGCAGCTATGGATAAAATTTCAAATAAAATATTTACATTTAGAAAATATTAACTTTTATTAAAACTAAAAATTTTATTACAAATTATTACTTCTATTTGTTATTCTATTAAAAATAAAAAAATAACTGCTATTAAAAATAAAAAATAACTCAATTAAAATATTTTATGCACTTTAAAAAAATTCATTTTTTTCAATTATTCATTAATAATTAGAAATTTGAAAATAGGTTATAAAAAATAATAGTAGTACATAATTAGTTAGTATGATAAATAGAATAATAAAAAAATTAGTTATATATTACAGTAAAATCTATTTATAATAACAAATTCACAGTAAAATTTGCCTAAGCTATTGCCAAGTCTTCACATTTTTAGTCTTGACCCAATGCCTATTTTTTCATAATGAATTTATCTTCCATATATACTATTCTACTTTGCATAAAACTTTAGCTATATTGGTACTACTGGCACTCATTTTTTAAGTATTACAGTGCGTCAATATTTTGACAAAATGATGGTACCTTTTTTAATCATAATGTTGCTTTGTAAATTAAAATCAGATAAGTTTTGATATTCAGATTTCATCCGTAGCTGCAATATTCTAAGTAAAAATATTCTTGTTCTGTACTTTACCAGATGTAATAAGGCATCCTGAACTTTTCCAGGTGTAATAACTTTCCTGTAATTTTCCAGGTTTATAATCTTAAGAATATTATTTTTCTTGCTCACATTTTCCCATGTAATCCATGTTTTTTCCAGGCAATGCTATTAGGCTAATTAATAATGTGTCAATTAGTGGTGTCATTGATAATTTTTTCCTTACCTCAATGACGTTGGTGACAGATATCAAAGTCCCCTTATAGAACTATATTCATAACAAAAAGTATTGAATTATATTATCACCCTCAAATTTGAGAAATAAACACTCAACTTTTTTCTTTTAAAACTTCATTGCATGAGATTGATACCATGAAATTCCTCGAATTGAGCTCTATTATCTAACCTTAATTAAAATATAGTTTGTTTTTAAAATAAAAAGTTAATTATACTTAAATCCAACTTTTTGCCTTACTTATATTTTTTCATGATAATTTACTTCATAACTTTTTGATATGAAATTCTTTATGCTTTCTTCTATCATTAAAGCTAAGATAAATATATTTTGCTTTTAACATAAAA